>NC_057887.1:21430128-21730128 GCF_019740435.1 Gambusia affinis
TTTTCATTCATGATTTCTTTTAGTTGTTAGAGGAACTGTTCATATTGATAATTGAGTGAATTAAACAAAATGAATGAAATTAAATGAACATCTTTTGATAGTTTTATGTCTGATTGTATTAAAACAGATCTACAGGCAAACCGTACTTTAATCTACTCATGATTGTTTTTCTTTTCTTTCCCTCTTCTTCTTTCCATGCTGTGGTCTGTTATGTTTTATTCTCATAAAATTCAAAGTCAATAAATAAAATTGTGGTGGAAAACACACACACACACACACACACACACACACATTGCATCATTGCGTACCCCCTGGGGATTATAGCCGTTCAGATCATTTCCGTCTTCTTGCTCCTGGGATCCAGAGGAAGATCGGGCTTTTGATGGTAAAGAAAAATAAACAGATTGTTACAGTTTTAAGTTTTGTAATCATCGGAAGGATTTCGATTTCGACCCCTCACCTCCTGACGCCGACTCCTCCGGCCAGCGGTAGACCTTATGTGGGTTGGCGGTGTCGTTCTTGTTGTCGGACACCATTTTGAAGCCCTTTGCTCTCAGGGCGCTCCGGAAGTTCCTCTTCCAGACTGAGGGGTCTCCCTGAGCCCGGCCGTTCCCACTCGCCTCCGCCCAGGCCTGCAGGGGGAGTAACACGTCTACAGCCCACTGATAGAGACATTTTTACATCTCGTCACATAATGTGCTCTCATTTATCTGCTCCATTGTCGGACGAGTTGGGTTTAAGATGGAAGGTAAGCAGGATCCTTCAATGATTTTCAGCCAAATTCATGGAGAGCCAGAGAAAAGACTCTTTATCTATAAAAATAACTCACTGAATAAATGAAGTTAATGTTACTCAGCAGGTTAGTGTAAACCAGTGTTTCTCAATTCCAGTCCTCAGTCCCCCTCTGCACTGCATGTTTTAGGTGTTTTCCTTCTGCCTCACACCTGGTTTAAATATGTAGGTCATTAACAGGCTTCTGCAGCACTTGATGGTCATGCAATCATTTGAATCAGATGCTCTGGAGTAGAGGTACATCTAAAACATGCAGAGCAGGGAGGCCTGAGGACTGGAATTGAGAAGCGCTGGTGTAAACCAACATGCTAATGATAGCATTTGAGCTAATTTTTTACTTAAAAGCTAAAGCTAACTTACTGAATGGACAGAGTGAATGATTGCTAACATCATGCTACCACTGCTATGTAGGCCTATAAGTCTAAATAACAATGGTAGCATTAAGCTAACCTTAGCCTTTTAGTTTAATTTGATTTATTTTGACTTGTGTTTTACAGTAAATTAGGCTTGGTAGTATATAAAACACAACTTAGTTATTATTTAATTAAAAAACTCTGAATAGATTAAGCTAATGTTACTCAGTATCATGATAATGATAGCATTTGAGCTAATTGTTGACTTAACTTACTGAATGGACTGAGTGAATGATGGTTAACATTAAATCAGTTCAACGCTGCCACTTTTATATAGGCCTGTAAGCCTGTGACAGCATTAAGCTAACTTTAGCATTTTAGCTCATTTTGACTTGTGTTTTACAATAAATTAGGCTCAGTACTATATAAAACATGCCTTAGTTATTACTTTACATTTAATTAAATAAGTCATTGAATAGATTAAGTTAACGTTACTCAATATGTTACATGAGACACGACAGCATTTAATCTATTTTTTTACTTAAGTAGCATAATAGCATTTTGGCTAACATTCTTTTAACTCATTTTGGCATCTCTACTTCATACTTGTATTTTAAAATTAAGTTTAAATACAACTGTCATGGCCTAATAATGCCACTTGCATTAACTAATTGATATTTTGCATAAAATGGATAACATTTAATGCAATAAACACATTTTTCTGACAGGAATGCATTATTTTATGTCTCCTTTTATGAATTTGTTGGAGTGTTTTACAGCTGCCAACAGAATTTTTGCTAAAGAAAATCATCCCCACAGCATGAGATGATATAAATAAAAGGTTTTCTAGATTAAATTACACACAATTCTCTATTTTCTAATTAGGTGACGTCTGAAGAAAACTGCTTGCACTGGTAAAGGTTGTACAGTCCATAGAAGGAAAAATGAACTTGTTTTTTAATTGCCTTAAAGATGAGAACATCCTCATTGGAGGAGTCCTGTCTCAGCGCGTGCTTCCATGGGATGCAGAACTCGGTTTGCTCAGGATTGGTCCAATGGACACCTGGATACCTCTCACTGTCGATGCTGGACTTGAGCCATGGGATCAGCAGTGGTTTTGAGTGAGCCATTTCTGTAAAACCAAAAGAAACAGATGCTGTCAACGCCAGGAAGCCTTCCAGAATCTGAAATCAAACTTTTAGAAAACAGATATCTTCTTCTAAATCTAAACTGTCACAGTCATCCAGATTTGTTCTTGTGTGAATCGCACACAGATTGGGAGCTTATAGGGAATTTATCCAATGTTAAAGTGATCCCTGTACTATTCTGGTCCAAACCACATCCTGAATAAGAGCGGATCTTAACCGTCAACCAGTGGTGGGCTCTGCTAACTAAAAAGCTAGTTGTCCTATTCCTAAAACACTAATTGTAAACATTGGTTCTGGTAATTATAAAGCGCTACACCAACACAGAGTTTAGTGGAAGCAAATGCTAAGTTAACTTCAATTTAAATTATATCTCTCTTTTAAAGACTACAACCACCAATTTCTTTTTGAAATGCTAATTTACATACATATATAAAGGCCTTCGATATTGTATTTAATATCTTAGCTACTGTATGTGTTTTACTTTGTCCCTGTATGTTTCTTGCCTGAAAGTTATTAAAGTTATTGGGGAAAAAGGAGCAAACACATGGAGAGGAAATAGAACTGCAGCGTAAACGGTCTTCATCCACTTCAAAATAAGAGCATGAATACGAATCTCTACTTGAGGAATTCTTAATAGTCAATTACCAAGTAAATTAGTGCTTCCGAATTTACCTGAGAAATTCATTTAGAGGAAGGTATGTGTGCTAAGTGTTTTCAAAGTTAGTAAAAGCGCTAAAGTGCTAAGTAAAAAATTAGCTACATTAGCTATTAGTGCATTTGTTTGTCATCTAATGGCAGGAAGAAATGCGTCACTGACAACTCGCATGGCTTGGTAGTTCAAAGTCTGAAAGTTGGTTAGCAGTTCCTGAGATTTATTTACCTCAACAACCATCTTCCTCCTCCTCTTCCTCTTCACTGTTCCTGTGGCAAAGTGGCAAATCTTTTTTTTTTTGTTGCCAATTTCTGAATTTTTCTTATCGATAAACATCTTTCTTACTTGAAAGCATGATCTCTTGTATTTCCAATTTTATAGAATATCAGAAGGAGATGGGTCTCTGTCTGATATTTAAATAGCAAATAATGTTTTATGCGAATATCTTTTTGCAGATTGTCTGTGTTTTTCTACAAATCATTTTTAAATGAGAATTTGTTGATATTTTCTCAATGTCAGAGTGAGATGCATTTTATATCAGGAAAAGAAACGAAAGATAAGAGAAAAATTGAGTACAAACATTTGATCTTGAGTGTTTTGTTTGATGCAAAAGTTTCTGTTTCATTTCTGTTGGCAAACTTCAATATCTCGATTGCGTTTTACAAGAACAACAGAAAACAGAAACTAACATTAAATTATAGCTAAACAAAGAGAAGAGCAGCGTAAATATTAACTGGACTGGGGTTTAATAAACATAGAGCTCTGGGAAGAATGAAGAGCCACTGCACTGATACTCATCACCAGATTAATTCACCAGATACTGATTACTGAGTTAAAACCTTAGTGTTGTTGTTTCTAAATTAATATAAACTTGTTTTCTTTGCATTATTTGAGGTCTGAAAGCTCCGCATCTTTTTGTTATTTTGACCATTTCTCATTTCCTGCAAATAAATACAACATTTTTGGGGGGAATTTCAGAGACATGTTGTCAGTAGTTCATAGAATAAAAGAATAAAGTTTGTTTTTACTCAAACATAAACCTGTAAACAATAAAATCAGAGAGCTGATTGATTATCTCTTAATATTTTCCAGAACTGCGTATTCTAACAATAAAAGGTAATAGATTTATTTTTATTCTTTCTGGATGGCAGCTCTATGATTCTGTGCTTTTAAATGTAGAAAATCAAAATATGTCAATCTGACCTAAAAGAAATAAAAACTAGAAATCTGAAGGCTGGAAAAAGTTTGTTTGTCTCGTTTACTTCAGGAGGCTTTGAAATCCTGATGCAAGATTTGTTTTCACCCTTTGTTAGCTTGTACAAGCATGCAAATATATAACTCTTAATATATGAAAAATTATTAATTTAACATATTAGAGATTATGCAAGCATTTATTTCATAAAACAGTTTAATCCTCCATTTGGTCTTGGTTAAATAAAATTTATAATAAGTTACAAATTAAGAAGAAGCTAGATTAAATTCTTCTTTAAATATAAAAGTCTTGAAAGTGAATCCATGTAATTACTTTTCCCCCCCACTTCCTCAAAAATATTCATAAAAAAACAAGGAGTTGACAAATTTGGTAAATATTACAACGAAGAAAGAGGAAACAGACTGAAGACAGAGTAAGCTCAATAGTTGTATCCCGTATCACGATAATAAATAAAACTGAAATACAATTCAAATACTTAAAATATGCATGTCTGATAATAATAAATAGTGATAAATACATAATAATATTAATCCATTCTGATGAGGTTTAGCAGCACTTTAACAAAATAACAGTGATAATCACACTTTTCATTAAGCCTCATTTCCATATTAAAATGTTCTTTATTGTAATGTAATATTATAATGTTAAATGCTGTTTTCAGTAGTTAGCAGAAAAACGTCAAAATTAACAGAAATAAATGCTTGAAAACATCTCTGTGTATGTATTTAATCTAAAATTTGCTTCACTTTGCAAATAGAGTTACTGACATACATCAGCTTTTCAATAATATTCAGGTTTTTTAATGTAATGTATGTTTACTGCCTCTACCTTTCGCCACAGTAATAGAATAATTGATCCTCTCGTACCTGTTTAGTGATGCAGGTTCGGTTCGTTCGGCTCAGGTCGGTCCGGTGGTCGTTTTCGGAGCCCGAAGAGAGATAAATCAGTTCAGAGGTGGAGACACGGCGGGGACGACCAGCTGTCCTCCAATCCAAGATGCGGCTTTCGTAAAAGCTGACACCGGCTGATTTCTGACTTTCGGAGTTTCTGACTTCTCGGGAAACTCCGACTGTTTGTTTCGTTTTCCTGATGTGACGTCAGCACGTCGGGCGGTCCCGCTTGCTAAGGCAAGACGTGCCCACAAACACTCACGAGACCTGTGCCTACTTCTGAGTACCAACGTTATAAACTTTGAAATACGGAGATTAAAAACTATTAAAGTAATTTATGTGTCAAATCATGTTATTTCTCAAGAAGATATAGAACTTCCCCGAAAGTATAAGCGGGTTTAGATCTTGAGTGAATTATTATAAATTAGTTTTACGTTCAAATGTAGCTGAAAATTACTTATCTAGTTAGCTTACTAAATAAGCTAACTAGATAAGTTAGATAAACATCATTTAACGATGTCTAACATCGTTAAATGAGCATTAAAGAAATGTCAAAATTTATTCTGCAAAATTTCAGTGGATTTGGGATTATCTGACAAAATCCACATTTTTGGTCCACCAGTTTACATACCATGCTTTGTAAACGTATTCACATATTGGAACTTTTCACCTTTCAATTTGTTACATAAAAACGAAACGATTCAATTTAATTTATCGAGATTTTTTGTGTGACAGACAAGGTAGAGGAGTTTTTCAATTTCTGAAATAAAATATCTGAAAAGTGTGGTGTGTATTTGTATTCGACCATCCTGAGTACTGGCAAATTCTTTTTCGCAAATCAGCTCAAGCTTTTTGAGATTTAACAGGTAGAGCAGTTGAATCATTTTATATATTCTCAATTTGTTTCAAGTCTGAACTTTGACTACACCATTCTAGCACATGAATATCCTTTCATTTAAACCATTCAGTTGTCGCTATGGCTCTTTGTTTAGGGTAATTTTCCTGCAGAATTCAAAATTCAACCATTTTTCAGCCTATGAACAAGTTTCTTACTGCTGCAGAAAGGCAATAACACAGCATGATGCAGCCATCTTTAACTTTCCTTCATTTTAATTTAGAAAAAATTCATCTCTTCCTCACAATGAAATGTGACGAGATATGGGAAACATTTCCCCGAGTCTCGACATTGAGCTGAAGGAAACGAAACCATTTGTTCTTTGTAGATTTTATTTGTTTTTCAAATACAGGAGAGTTAATGTACAGAAGGACAAAGAGTTTCATCAAGAACTGTACAGTATTTACACATCTTTTTTTTTTCCTTTTTTATGGAAAATCAGATTGTTTTCAAAATAAGTCATAGTATGCACAGACATCAAAATGATAAAAATGAAATGACTATTTCCTCTTTAAATATTACTTATTTATATTCCTCCTTCCCACACGGGGAAGGAATAGTTCTTTTCTTTGCACCTGCATGACTGATGATTGAACTGAAGCACAACAATGTTAAGTTTCAAATAAATGTTACCATTCTTTTTTCTTTTGTTTTTTTTTTTCCTCATTTTTTTTCAATTTTACACCCACTGTATTTGATACAATAGTTCTGTCTCGACGCCTGTTCTTCTGTATAGAGGGGAAGACGACTCGGATATGTGGGTTATGATTGTATACTGATCCTGTGGAAAATAAAAAGCTATTTTAAACGTCTGGGGCAGCAAACCAGCGCGTGTGAGAGTTTTTAAGTTAAAAACCTCCTCATATAAATAATAAAAATGCGTTCATATATTACACACGGCCGACTGGTGCTGCCCGTCCACGTAAGCGCATGACGACCAGAGAGCGCCCCCTAACACTTCCCACGTTGCTATCCGCGATGGCGCTGCTCAGAAAGCACAAAGCACTCCCGCCGCCTTCCTCTCCTCAAAAGCCGACAGCTGATGTTAGTCTTTTCAAAAAAATAATTTATGTAAAAACTAAGCGGTAATAGTTTCTCTTTGAACTATTGTCTTTGTATGACACAGTTAACAAGACGTCAGTGACTCTCCTCCGTTGACTTGGTTTTCCGGCTCCTGGTTTCTCTCTCCGTCTTTTTTTTCTTCTTTTTTTGTTTTAAACAACGATCCGGTTCCCCCTCTCCTTTCATCCAGAAGGGTCCCACTCTCACAAAGTAAGACATTTCTTTAGTGATTGGTCAACAACAAGACAAAATAAAAACAGGTCAGCGTCCGAGGTCGGGTCAACAGGCCCTCTTGTGTTCGTCGAGGGCCTGGAAAACTTCCTGCTCGGATCTGAAGAGATTTTCGAAGAGGGTCTGGGGACTGTACAGCGGGATTCATCTGGGCTTTTCCTCCAGATTCTCATTTTATTTATTTATTATTTCTTTTCTCTTTTTTTTTTTAAGTTTAGCTCTCTGTGTGTCTCCTCATGAGGCGAACTCAGGCTTTGGTGCTGAGTGTGAGCAGCTCGATGAAGGAGCTGAAGAGGGTGTCCAGCCAGCTCTGGTTGGCCATGCACTGCTGCACCACTTCCTCTTGGCCCGGATCCTCGGCCGCCTGCTCGATGGTGTTGGTCTGCGAACGCAAACACAGGCAGCTCTGAGCCAAACGCAAAGCTTTCGGCACGCCAAACACAGAAATCCTAAAGAAATGATTGGAGTCAACTGACCTCTTTCTTGCACTGCAGGAAGGTGTGGTACTTATAGTGATGCAGGGAGTGGTAGAGACTGTATATCCGGTACGTCTCAGACGACAGCTTAAGGTCCTGAAGGAAGAAACGAGTCAGGAGTTATTGGAAAAATTAAAGAAAAATTCTAACTTTAATTTGATTTATTGGGATTTTTGTAACATTTTTACACATTTTTCCTTTGAAACTGGACATAACCTTATCACAACGATTTCTCAGTCCTCCTATAAATTCCCAAATGGATTTATGTATGAGCTTTGACTAGGCCACTCCAACACTCTAACATGATTTGATCCACATTATTTAATGGAATCTCTGACTGAATGTTTGGAATAAATCAATTAATTGCATGATAAATCAAAACAAGCTCAAAATTCACTAAACAATTTTGCCTAATTATAACTGCCTGAGCCTAATTATTAATGTTTTTGGTTGCATTTGGTTTTTATTTTCCATTTTATTTATTTATTTTTATAGATATTCCAGTTCCATAGTTTAGAAATTATTGATTGTTGAGCAAAATGCTTGCATTATGTCATTATATTACACAAAATACTACAATAACTACAATATTATAGTTTATCACAATAATTTCTAGGATAATTTATCGTCCAATAAAGCTTAGAATAGAGATAGGCAGTCCTCTGCTGCTGCCAACATGTTTTTATTGTCCTGAAATATGCCCCATCCTCACCATAATGCTGCCACCACCATGTTACACAGAGGGATGCGCAGTATTAGTTTTCTGCCTTTTACAGCAGAAAGTTTTTGCCCAGCAGGCCAAAAAAAGTCGGTTTAAATAAAAACAACATATGCCACTTTTTCAGATTTTAACCGGCGAAAATGTCAAAATCAAGTGTTTTTCTCATCACTTAAACAATTACTAATTAAACCTCAATAAAATACACTGCAGTAAGAAAAGGCGAAATAGATATGAGGGCAATACAATTTTTTTCTTAAAATTTACAAATAAATTGTCTAAAATAAAACACAGAAGTATAACTGATGGTTGTGCTCCCACAAAAAGTTTCCAAATTTCCCAGAATTCCTCCTCAACACTTTCACACATTTTTGCCGTAACTTCACTCTGCTAGTCTGAATTATTTTGGGTGGCAAAGAGAAAACGTGAAGCTGTTCTGCAAACTTGCAGCAGGTGTTACTCCCCATTTAGTGCAAAGGTTAATTCACTGAAACACTGAAACCAAAGTTTCAGTGTTTATATATAAACACACACAACACGACACTTATTCCTGTTGACGTGTGTCAAACATAAGAGTTTTATTTTCACTTAAATTTGATGTTTTTTCTCATTTTTGACAGTAGAAAAATAATCAGAAACACCGGTTTCTGCACATATTCATCAAATACTTCAAACAATTCTATATTTCTCGGACTGATATGCAGTAGACGTTTTTGCAGGTGCATGAAGAGAGTTTTCACTAAAATGAAGACATTTTTAGAATATGTGCTAAAGATTGGACAAAAACTAGACTTTATATAAGTATTTTATGTTTAACTTCAACATCTGATGTTGTTGTAAGTCTGGTAAGTGAAATAATCCATGTTTGTGACGCTACCTGTGGTTTAGGCAGGGTTTTCTTGACTCTGTTGAGGGTCTTTCGGTTGTAGGCGTCGCCGGTTAGCCGCACCCTGACCACCACGGTGTCCAGAGAGTCCGTCATCATTTGGGGGTAAGCATGCAGAACATCCTGACAAACAAAAACAGGGAAAAAGTTGCTTAGAAGGAGACAAAAGTTGTAGTTTATTTCATGGTTTTAATTTTTTTTAGCTACCAAGACCCAAACATTAAACAATGGAAGGATTAATTAGATTTTTTCTAAATTGTTATTTAGTATTTTCTAATGGTCAACTCTATTAGCAGACATGAAGCTATGATAAAATTCAAAAATGAACGCTGGATTAAAAAAAAATAATAATCAAAGATTGTGTTTTCAGTGACTTTTATGAAGAAAAAAACATCAATTTGATGCAAACAAAATTTATTTTGTAATAAATTACTGCATCGAATAAACATTTGGATCAGATTTAAATTTACTGACATACAGATGTAAGTAAATTAGCTGCAGTGTACGTAATAATAATAATAGGATGTATGTAGATAATAATCACATGCATATAAAAGGGGTTGTAAATGTTTCCCACAGTAAAATTTAAGAACTTTCCAGGCATTTTTTGGTTTCTCAAACTTTTTCCACACCACTCTGAAAAAAATACTATCCAAATGAACAAAAGAAAACTGTTTCAATTCAATACTAAATGACATTATTTATTACGTTTATTAATAATATAATGCAACAGTATTCTACATTCTACAGCAGGAAAAGGGTAAACTAGAATATAGCACATTTTTATGCTTTGAAAAGTCTCACACACACATACCTGACTGGTCTGAAAAAGTTGCAAAATATAAAAAAAAAAAATTGTAGAAAGAATTTCTGTTACTAACTGAGCTAAAACAGGAGAAGTTTCAACTTCAGACGGTGAGAAAAAATGTGCCTGCATCTTTTCGTTATCCTTAAATACCTGGTTTCAGATATAAATAATATTTTCAAAATGTAGCACCTGCACTGGTGCAGTTTATTTAAACTGCAGTTTAAATATCAAGCAATTTCAAGGACTTTACACATAAATCAAGCAACATCCAAACCTTGAAAACACACAAGCATTTTGAAGGATTTAAATCAAGAAAAAGCACAAATTAAATAAAGAAAAAGCTGAAATGCTGAAGCTGTCAGGCAGGACGGATTACCTGGTGTTGGGAACTCATGCTGACTTTCCTCAACAACCTCCTCTTCTGTTCGCTCAGGATGCTGTCGATCTTCCTCATCGGGGGCAGATACAGCTCATCTGCCGACCAATCAGGATGAGGAAGGTTTTCATTACTCATCACTCATGCAGCTGCCAGTCATTTTAATATCAAGGGCCAAACGTAGAGCAGCTCGTTCTGGCAGCGGATCTGCCTTTCCAGTCTGTCACACCTTGTTTATTTAAGCTTGAGGACTCATTAAAGGGCCGGTATGAATATGCAAACTCAACAGTCAACTAATCCTCTTCTGCTTTGAAGTAAGTTTGCTCAGCTGGCCTAGCAAGCTGACACTTGGCAGCAGTGCCGGTTATTCAACCTGACCTAACTTCCTATTTTAAAGGCAAAACAACTTAATGTCTTTAAATAAATCCGCCTGTACATTACACACACAGACAGGAAAGTCTGATCGGGTTACAAACTAGAGATGCACTGATTCGATATTAATATCTGTATCGGTCCAATATTCAATTCCAGATCTGCTATTAGGGATAATGTGTCCGATCCATAACATCTATTGATTCTAATTCTATGCTTTCTCCTCTAGGTGACGTCATGCTTTGTACTTATTTTACATTATATTTAGAAATCTTAATTGTTACATTTTGTTTTTTAATTGTTTGAGCAAGTAGTCTACCTATCATGTTTGTTAGTTTATTATTTATTTTGTACAAACTGAACAAAATAAAGTTGTTTTTAAATGTTTACAAAGTTTGTGAAGCTAAGAGTGTATGCAACTATGCTGCACAATTCAGAACATTTTATGTCAGTTTTAAAAAAGGGAAACATTTTAAGTCAAATCAAAGCTGTTGTCTCTTATCAGCCGGTACTAGTTTTCTAAACAAACTTCATGAAAACTGCAAAACAGCTGAAACACTGAGTTCCTTTACATGTAGATTGAAAACCCAGCTGGTTAGAGTTGCTTTTGAAACATAATCAATGAAACATTGAGTAACAATTTGATGTGCAACAATGGCAAAATGTAGTGTTTCAGTTGTACACTGTGTTCTATGGCTTTGTAATTTTGTAAAGCACGTTTAAATGCCTTGTTGTGAAATGTGTATCACACATAAAATTAGATTTGATTAATCGATAAACCTCAGATATCTCTGTCGGTATCAGAAGTGAAAAAAGTCGACTGGTGCATCAATATCAGAAAGTTGGAGGCGTTCTCACCGTCTGTGTCTTCCAGAGCTTGGATCATGTCTGGGTCCAGCGCCGTGCTCACCAGCATCTCCACGTAGCTCCTGAACATCTCCCTCATGGCCCGGTTGTCCACTCCTCCCTTAACTGGCACTGAGAGGGGACACATTAACAGGTTACAGCTGGAAAATGGAAAACGCATACTGAGCAAAACGCAGGGCGTAATAATCCAACTGATTTCTCACTTTCATTCTCGCTCGCCGCCTCGTCAGAGGAGTCGGAGTCAGAAGACGAAGGTACGGATGAGGGTACGTTCAGCCACTTCTTCCTCTTCTTGGGTGGAGGTTCGGCCTTCACTTTAGTCGACTTGGACTTGGGAGGTCGCTCGGCCTTCTCCTTCTCCTTCTTCTCCAAGGTTTTCTTATCATCCTTTGTCCGACCGCGGTCCGCAGCTCCGGCGCGTTTTTCCACCTTCTCCTGCTGCTGCTGTATTCGCCGCTCCGCTTTCTCCTGCTGTGGATGTATTCGCTTCTCCATTCTCTCCTGTTGAGGCTGCGCCCGCTTCTCCGCCTTTTCCTGTTGAGGCTGCGCCCGCTTCTCCTGTTGAGGCTGCACCCGCTTCTCCGCCTTTTCTTGCTGCGGATGCACCCGCTTCTCCGCCTTTTCTTGCTGTATTTGTGCTCTCTTCTCCGCCTTTTCCTGCTGCATCTGTATCCGCTTCTCCGCCTTTTCCTGCTGCATCTGTATCCGCTTCTCCGCCTTTTCCTGCTGTATCTGTACCCGCTTCATCCTCTCTCTTTCCTTCTCAGACTCCTTCTCTTTCTCCTTCTCTTTGGCTTTGGGCACAGCGGCTGCAGCCTCCTTCTTCACTTGATGTTCTGTTGTGGTTGCTGGTTTGGACGTTTTCTCTTTTTGTTCTTGATGGACAGGTGGAGTCAGTCGTTCGTCTTTCTCTGCTGCCCTCACTGGAAGAGGAGGTGGTGGCGGTGGTGGTGGTGGTGCCTGGGTGGCAGGTGGGGACGCCATTCTAGGAAGGGACTGTCGCCTGTTAGATAAAATATAACTGGAAGCTTAACTTCTAGCACTAAATTAATGATTGCCAATTAGAAAAATGATAAATGGTAATGTCCAATAATATAGAGAATAAACTGTAGGACCCACTGGTGATTCCAGTTCAAGTTCAAGATACTTCATTTATCCCAAAAGAACAATTCAGTTTCAAATGAAAAACCTTTTCAGCTGAGAAGATGCCTGTGGTGTACCACAAGGTTTTCTCCTCGGTCCCCCAAGTTTCTTTTTTCCATAACATATTCTGTAACTTACTCCATTTGCTGATGATGTTACGTTATTCTACTGTGGCTAAAGTTTACAGCTAGGGGTGCACCGAATGTTAATATTAAAGAAAGTTACCTGAGTCCAGGAGCAGATCGCCGCCAAGGCCTCCGAGAGCAAACCCTCACATAATCCTTTTTGTTAACGTTCTCCAGAAACTTCACATATATCCGCTGGTAGCGTCTCTTAGCATCTCCGAAGTAGCCGAGATACTAGAACAGAAGTATATTTTCAGAAGTTTGTAAAAGCAACAACATAAGATGTTCTGTTTGTTTGTTTAATCATGGAAGAGTGTAAAGTTGAAACAGGACGGTTAACGGGCGGTGGGAGGTGAGAACTCACGTTGCTCGTGGCGCAGAACTGCCTCTGGCCGTCTTTGATCTCCGGGCTGAACTTCTGCAGCAGCGCTTTCTGCACCCTCCAGATGGGCGGCGGCTCGCGGCCCGTCTGCAGAGCCAGCTGTGCACAAACGCAGGACGCACAGCGGTTCAGTCACACAAACAGAGACGAACATTTACAACCTACTGCATACGATGACTGACCGGTGAGGACTAAAAACAAAAACTCTGATATTTTCATACAAGATCAGATTCAATCTAAAATATTCTCAAAAAGTGGCCTTTATTGCAAGCATCACTTCTGAAAGTATTAAAGTGCAAATTTGTCAGAAGAACTTCTTAAAATTACGTTTTAATGAGGAAAAAAATCTTCTGTAATCGTCAAGATCTGATGTGATTACCCAAGTCTGTGGTTCTATCTTCTAAATAGACTCAGTCGTTTTCACAATTGTTTCAAAGTCCTGCTACTGCTAATCATTTTAACGATGAATTTAGAAAATGCAGAATTTGCTTATTATTAAGACTTCCCCAGATGCTCAGCATCCCTTATTTTAAACTCGGATGAGAATAAACCCGTAATATTATGAGAATAAAATCATATTGTGATAATAGAGAATGCATGAGAATAAAGTCAAAATATTGAGAATAAAGTCTTAATATTTCAAGATTACCACATAATAATTTTTTTTATTAGTGTGACTCTAAACTCCGTCGTAGAGTTTAAAGTCCAAATAAGCAGAAGCTGTAAAACATGCTTGTGAAAACAAGATGGCGTCCCTGGACGGGCCGACACTCTGAACTAAGAAAAACCAAAGAATTCATTGGAGAAAAAAATCCCAATTTTACAAAAAGGTAATGTTGACTCGTTGGCCAGCTCTAATTAGACACAATCATACCTTGAGAGTCCGGATGTCCTCCACCCGGACCACGAACTCGTCCCTTTCTCTGAAGATTCCCTCTCCTCCGCTTTCGCTCTCATCCTCCTCACTTTCTCCAACAATGGCTGCATCTTCCTGCTTCTGGGCGAGGTGCAGAGATGTGATCTTAGGGGCCGGAGGCTCTTCGGGG
Organism: Gambusia affinis; assembly: GCF_019740435.1. Taxonomy (NCBI): domain Eukaryota; kingdom Metazoa; phylum Chordata; class Actinopteri; order Cyprinodontiformes; family Poeciliidae; genus Gambusia; species Gambusia affinis. Next base: position 21,444,564 of record NC_057887.1, read on the forward strand.
GACGAAGGAGACTCCGGCGACGGCATGGGGGACTCCTTCTGGGCCGAGGATGGAGGAGGCAGAGCAGGAGGAGGAAGAGGAGAAGCTGGAGGCGGTGTGGTCGGCTGAGGGAGAGCGGCTGGTTCAGGAGGTGCAGGTGGAGGCGAAGGAGACGTGGGAGCGGCGGGGCTTGGAGGCAGGGAATCGGCCCGCTCCTCCTCTTGAGGAGGTTGAGGTGAGGGGAGTGAAAGGGGAGGAAGGGGCGAGTGAGAGGGAGAGGAGGATGAAGCAGGAGATGGAGGGGCAGACGCTTGTTCAGGAGTTTCTGGCTCTGGAGGAATCTCAGGAAGAGGAGCTGGAAGGAACAAGGAGAAAATCACATTCATGAAAGGTGAACTCCAGTTTGAAAGCGTTTTCAGATACACTCGACTGGGGACCAAAGATGCAACATTTGTTCCTTTTAGAGATGCACAATATTGGATTTTTGGTCGATATCTGATATGCCAACATACTAAAACTAATTTGGCTGATATTTTTCTTATACTTACTTTTTGAAACTAATTGGCTTCCTCTACTGTGGAATTAAAACACTGCATAATCTTTGTCAAATTAGCCTGCTACCAAAAGCAAATGCTAAAAATTAGGCTAAAAATGATGCAACACGTTCAACTTATGCTTAATGTCAAATTTATTCATGGCGTCTGCTCTCTAAGACAATGACAACACTCAAACAGAGATAATTTGTAAATTTTCACAAAACTAAACTCAACCTGTTCACCAGCAACAAGTGAGAAGCACATCAGTTGTGTGTTAATACTCAACACTTTCTTATGACTTTGTGTTGTGCTTCATCACTGGTTTCTCATAAAAACAAGCTTTTTAAATCAGTGACTTATTTTGACCGAATGGCCGATGTTGAAATTTAAATTTCACAGCTAATATCAACCATGCAGATAACATTGTCCATCCTTTCCTTCTTCTTATATCACTTAATGATAATTTTATCACTCTTACATGAAGCAACACAAAACCTCTGAAGGAGAGACTGAACACAACTTCCTTCTCCACAAAATGTAAGATTTTAGAGGTTGTAGAATTATTTTTTTTGCTTTTGGTGAAAGACAATGAGACATTTCTCCCTCTACCACCAGACTCATGTTTGGTTTAGTTGTATTTACCCAGAATGCCCTGTACAATGGTTCGCTTCCTGCTTTTGGAGTCAGAGTTTACTTCAACCAAACCTTAAAGACCAAGGTTTTTAAGAGTTCGATTAGCATTCACACCTCCGCAAACAAACCGGACTTTCTAGACAAACGGATTGGTGTTGGATTAAAGCGGACTAAACAAGGTTGTTGTGAATCACCCATAACCGTCTCTGGAATATATTCCAGCTCTCATCTGAGGTTTCTTCAGTTTGCTTAATAGTTGAAGTTTTATGCTTTTAAAGCCTCGCTCAGAGATTCCCGTTAGACGAGTAGTCAGGTTTAACTGAACCACAGACTCAGCTGTTCCTCCTGAATGGACTGAAACGATTGTTTTAATTATCGCTTAAACCATAGTTGATTCTGATGATTAATTGGATTAAAAAATGCCATTTCATTTATCCACCAGCAGGAGATGACAGAGTTATTTTGGTTTGGTCAGGGGTCATAATCTGTCATATTTCATAAAAATCAACTCCACCAAACAGGAAGAAAACAAAATGGAGTTTAACCAAAAAAAAAAAAAAAACATGGTCATAATTGAACATTTTATTACTAATCACCTCTATTATTTTCTAAAAATAAACCTATTAATTTGTTGCACAATATTAGTAAAACCAGTGAAACACTATTATATCACTGAACGTTACAATAACTACATGACTTGTGACAAAAAAACAACAATTAAAACAGTTGATGTCTTTCTGCTTTCATAGTAAACATCGACTCCATCTATACTGGACAAAATAGATTTTTATTGACTGCACTAAAACAACTTGATTATAGTTTATTAATGAGTTTACGAACTTATAACCTTCTAAAACATTTTATTCTGCGTTAAACACAAAGTGTCCCAAAAGATATTGCAGCTAGAAAACCTGAATGCCAAGAAGCTTAATAAAAAGCTAAAACATATTGCAGTCAATGCAGTTATATCACTGTGCACAATAATGTTACAGTAACAAACTTTCCACATATTGTGCTGCCTTAATAAGCAATCGATTAAAATGTTTTGTTTATGAGAACAAAATGAAAGTATGACTGGATGAAATGGGAGTGAAATGTTTGAATAATTTCTATTTTAGGCTGAATGTCACTTTCTAGGATTCCCCCACCCAGTGACACGTGTTTTAATTAGTGGACACTGTATTACACTAATAATTATACTTCTAGATGATGGCATAACATTCATTCTCAGCATACAGTATTTAGATTAAGAACAAACATACATATACATCTGAAGCTAAATCTACTTCAATGCATTAGATTATTGATCATTTATTGCTCTTTCAAAGTAGCAGAAATTTCAACAATGTTAGAGACACAATTAGTTTGAGTGCTTTATTTTTAATATATTTAGTGCATTTATTTGAGACGAATAATAAAACATCAAGGTAGACATTACAGAAGATTTTGTTTTTGTTCTAACATTATACTCCTTAACCATTACATACACATTTTAAATCAGATCGGCTGCTGTCCTGTGACTTTAAAATTTGTTACATACATTTAAACGTATTAAATTTCTGACACACCTGGATTAGCTGAACAGCTGGCCAGCAGGCCTCTGCAGAGCTGAATGACGAAATGTCAGTAAAACTCAAATCTAGCATTGATTCCTCCTTAGTATAGAAATAAAACTGGCTGACCACAAGTGCAAAACATCCAAACAAACTGCAGAAGCAACGAGCTATGCTAATTTTGACTTATTGTATAAAAGACGCACTATATTAATAATATTTTGTGCTTTTTTTATTCTGGCAGTCAGCCAGAATACATGTGCAATACATGTCAGTGCAGTTGTTGTAAAACAAGAACTGATAACAGAGTTAGCATATTTCACTACCTCTAGAATCTACTATGAGGAATTAGCTTAGTTAGCTTCACTAAAACATCAGTCTGGGTAAAATTTCCAATAGGTTCCAAACATTTTCACCTAAAGCACAGGTTAAATGCTCAAAAGTATAAAACAGAGAACTTTGGATGTACTCAATTCAGCCTTCTTCTTAACTGCTTAAAGATTTGCTCTCTCTCACCTTATTGCAGCCTGAAATTACTTATGCTTTTTCTTCGTATATTTCCTCAAAATTTCTCTTTATACACACCACAGACAGATAATTAAGAGTGCCAACTATATTATCATCAACATCGAAATCAGCCAATGTTTTCATTTTCAACATACTGTTATCAGTTTGATAACAAAAGCTTTATTTCCACTTTATCTTATTTCCACCTTGTTACTGTTTGTGCTTCTGGTGGTGAACGGGGATTTGTGTGGTGACATGGACAGTAATGAAGGAGCAGTAATTACACCAAAACTGCACAAAATATAAATACATTTTGCATTTAAAATTAAAAGCCCATAATTGTCTGTAAATATGTCCTACCCAGAACTCCTCAAGTGGCAGTTTTAGCTTCATTTGCTTCAAATTCAGGAATAGAATCTCCTATTAATAAACTTGTGCAATTCAATTATCAAAGAAATCATAACAAGCCAAAATGGCTGAGCTTTTAACATGTTAATAATGAATGTATTTTTTTTTAGCTGCAGACATTCTTTGCTACAAACGATTAAAGTATGCACTAAAAAAAATGCTACGCATTCTTGTGCATTTTAGGCAATAAAATGTTTATTTTATCGTTTTGAAAATTTATTTAATTATTTCTTTGCCTTTATTTTCTAATAATGTATAAAATCAGCTTGAGGTTAAATGAAAAATCTGCGCGAGGTGCCGATTCAATTACTCAAGTAGTAAATAATTGTTAGCTGAAGTCTTTACTCTATAGCAACTTCAACACCAAAGAGAGTCATGTGGTGTATTTACTGACTGGAAAAAGATTGGATTTTTGAGTGACAGGAAAGATGATTGATTCTAGTCACAAGTCAATTTCTTGATGCACCTCTAGAAAGAACCTGAGCAAAGGCAACTAACCACAATCTGTTTAGATCTTTTAACAGACAGAAACTAAACAGCTAAGTTTAGAAAAAGCCCCACCTAAACCTGCCACATAGTTTGACAGAGAAGTAATTATAGCCATCTTTGGTAAACAGGAAAAACAACAGCCATGAACAAAGGTTTCAAAATCACTCAGACCTTTTGACACAACCCTGGTCGAGTTAAAAAGCAACTACCAAGTCACAGTGAACCCAACGACTTGCAGGAAAGACACGGAGATCTGACAATCATGTGGTTTCTGACCTTTTCTGTCCCCGCTTACATTAGAAACCTGAACCAGACCACAATCCGGGAGTTGGTCTGAATGTTTTTGTTCTGGTTTGTCCTTATGGGTTTGGTAGAATGACTGGGTTGTTTGTTTGTAGTAGATAAGGATGCGTTTGTTGTGTTATTACCTTCCTGCCCAGGTATGTCTTAAAAAAAAAAGAGTGATTTTAATCTCTTATCCAGATAAGTGAAGAATTTATACAGAACTTAGCAGACGTTTTGGATTACAGAAAATCCTGCTGCTTTTCTGGGCTGGCATGAAATTATGACAGTGTCATAACCTTAGGTGAAAATATGATTGCAGAAATCTAAAATGCAGACAAGTTGTGACAAGAGGAATATATTACTTAAATATTATTCATAAGTGTTGTATATATTATTATATATTTATCATTACATTATAGTCTAAAAACAACAATATTGTTGTTTACCACAATAATTCCTGGGGCAATTTATCGTTCAGCAAAATGAGATATTGTGACAGGCATAATGACGGAGAATTTTCCTGGTTTTGAAACTGACTTCTTCATAACATGGTTATTGGCCCATACCTACTGTTTAAAAAAACAAAACACACACAAAAAAAACAAGCGATCTGTAGGATAAAAATCTTCCAGATTGTAAGATTTCCAGTAAAACTCACCATCAAGTTTAGGAGCGCACAGCGTCTCCAGCTGGGGTTCTCTTTCCTCTGTTATGTCCCTCTCTTCTTCCTCTCCTGTACTCCGTTCCTCTTCGATCTCGTCCTCTTTGTCCTGCTCCATGTCCCCGTCTTCTGGAGGAAGGATGTCCGGTTCGTCAGACTCGGGCTGGGAGTGTGCGGTTTGCACGGTGGGCTGTGGGCTCAGCGCGGGAGGCTCCATGGTGGGGGAGAGGGGAGCCTGAATAGGCTGAGCCTGGGGCTGGGGCGGAGGAGGAGGAAGAGGAGCCTGGATGTTGGACGTCAGCTGAGGAGTGTCGTACAGAGCTGAAATGGCTGAGGAGATGCTCTTCTGGAGGTCCTGGTTCTTCCCGACCGAATCCTCCTCATCGGAGGAGAAAGACGGCAGCGTCTCCAGGTTTCTCTTCAGCTCGTCCTCTAAGCGCTTGGGGCTGGGGCAGTTGCCGAGAGCCAGTCCGCCATTCCCCTCGCCGTCCCCAAACGGAGGCGGCGGCGGCGGGGGAGGCGGCGCCGGAGAAAGTGGGCGCAGACCCCCGGATTTACAGGGCGACGTCTCGCTGTTGTCGTGGTCCATTCCCGGCGAGATGTCCAAACCCGGAGGCCGCTTCCCCGTCTTCAGGAAGTCCAAGAACGAAGCCACAAAGCCAGCTTTGGACTCAGAGTCCTTCTCATCTCCCTGGAAGAAGCACGACAGACATCAGCTGTAGGAGTGAACCTCACAACTATCAAACATTCAACTTCAAGCTGCTGTGATGGAACTACCGTAGGGTCGGGTAAAAACAAAATCTCAAAAAACAAAACAAAAAAAAAAACAGATTTTTTTTTCTTCTTTCGTTTCTGATAGAAAATTTCAAAAAACGGTTTTTATTTCAGTCAACCTTTCTGTGAGTTGTAAAATAGAGCATAAGGACAAGGCTACAAAAACTTGTCTTTAATTACGAAAATAAAGTCATAATGTTAGTAGAACGACAATGCAATTTTAAGAGAAAAAAATTCCTGAAATGAGAAAAATAGCTTTTAGAGTTATAATGGTCTGATGTAATTATTTCTTCAAAATAGAATCAATTCAAAGTCTTGTTACTGATAATTTAATGCTGATGTGTTAAAAGATGAAGTATTTGAATTAAGTGTGGTCTATAAAACCAGTCCCAAAGAACAAATTCACAAGCTGCTCTACATTCCTCATTTAAATTTCTTGTTTTTCTGATGGATGGATGGGTGGATGGATGGATGGGTGGGTGGATGGATGATTTCATTCTCGTATTATTTTGACTATTGCCATACAACTTTATTCTTATAATTGACCATTCAAAATCCAAATAAACAGAAGCTATAAAATACACTCCATGAACAAGATGGCGGCCCAGTTGAGCTGACATCACTCTGAACCACTGAAAGGCACAAAAAAAAAAATCCAGATTCTCCAAAAATATAAATTTGAAAACTCAAAAATTTGATTAATATAATCAATTCATCGCCCAGCCCTAAACTGAAGCATTCTGTCCTCATAGGAAGAACTTTTACCCTTTCATCCAGTCCCTCTTCATCCACTCCTTCACTCATCATCTGGCTCTTCTGTTTGCTCTTGTCCTGGCTCCTGGTGCTCTCAGTGCTGCAGGGAGGTCCAGGACTTAAACCGAGCGACGGAGCCGAGCCAACCGAGCCGTCTGACAAAGCCGGGTCGGTGCCAGACAAAGAGTCTGTCCTCAGCAAGGCGTCAGAGGAGGACAGGGTACCAACTGGCAACTTGATCTGCATCAACAGAGAGAAAGTCAAGAATCTAAAGATGACTTAAAAGTCATTCATTTGAAATTAAATGAATTTAAAATAAGGGTGGGGACAAATTAATCATATTAAACAACGTCTGGTTCCTCACAATGCCACCAGCGCAACATCTTCTAAAGTCTGGGCCAGATGTTTACATACAGTAGAGTAATGATGATTTGTTTTTCCAGCGCGTTATGATAAAACAAGTTGATCAAGATTTTATTTACTGAAGATTTTCTCTATACAAACAGCCCTAGTGTATTTTCAGCCCTAGGCTAAAATACACTAGGGCTGAAACAATTTATCAGCTTAATCGCAATTAATCGATTACTCAAATAATCAGCTAATGTAGTAATCATTAGCTCGGAGTTTACAGACTCAAAAACGGAATTTCCTAAAAAAAACAAACAAACATACAGAGCAGTAGTTAATCCAAAACATATGCACATGTAAGACAAAAACACTTATTTTCCGTAAATCTGTCTTAGACAAAACTCCGGGAGTGGCACAGTTTTAGCTTCACTTGGTTCAAATCCAATAAAGGAACGCCATGGTATTAAATTCTATTAAGAATTTAATTAGTATATTTGCAATATTAAGTAACAAGGTTTATATGGTTAAGTGAAAAATCTGAAGAATGTGCCATTTCTTTAGTCAGAGAACTCAATTAATCATCAGAATTAAAATAATTGTAAGTTCCAGTCCAAGTTTGCAAAACATTTGATCAATTTCAGGAAAACCATAAAATTCAATGTTCTGGTATAATTTTACTATTGATATTTTACTATTCCTTTCATTAAAAATGTTTCAGCTGATTTAAGTTACTAAAGTGATATTTAAAAATATCTTCTCGTTCCAGTGTCAAGTAGGCCTGCCATAAATTGTAACAAATTTTGCTGGACGATAAATTTTCCCAGAAATTATAACGATAATGTTGTTTTGAGACACTATAATGATAATGGCAAAATAATGCAAGTTTGACCTCTCAAATGTCAATAAACTTTATTTTTGTAAAGAACATTTAGCACTGGAACTGAAATTTTCAATATCCAAAATAAATGCATAAACGACCAAAAGCAATAAATGAATAAATACTGCACACAACCGAAACCAGAAATTCACTGGATTATGGAGATTGGCCTTTAAAAAGTATTAATAATCAGAATGGAAATTATGAAACTCTGACTTAGTGTTAAGTTCTCTTTACACAATTAAAGTTAAATGATGTTTAAGAGGACAAACTTATTATGCTATTATTATTATGATATTACTTGAAAATCGTGTCAAAACATCAATATTATCGTTTATCGCAATAATTTCTAGGACATTTTATCGTCCAGTAAAATTTGTTATTGCAACAACAATCAGATCTGTTTTTTGTTTTGCTGTTTTTTGATGGAGGCCTACCAACCTTGAGAGGCGGGATGGGCTCATGCTGCTGCTGTTGGGGCTGGTGATGGAGCTGCTGCTGCTGCAGGTGGTGCGAATGCATCTGATCCTGCTCCTTCCCGCTCATCTCCATGTACATATCCTCCCTCCTTCCTCCTCTTCCTCGGCTTCCACGCCCTCTACCTCTACCCCGTCCCTCCATGCTGAACCCCCCTCCAACGCCTGATCCACCCATCTCTCCCATCATGCCCCGTGGGGTGTAGGGCTCCGGCATGGGGCGGATACGCGGCCTGCCTCTGGGCCTTGGGGGACCCTCTCTTTTTGGCCTGGTGGGCTTTCGGCCTCTCTTCTTGGGTCCGTCTGGAGGAAGGATGGAGTGTGAACCCATAGAGGAGTAGCCAGAGGCGTGGTAAAAATCGATGTCACCCATTAAGGGGCTCAGTGATCCGCCGCCTCCTCCCTTTCTGCAACTGGACACTAAATCTGGTAAAAGGTCAGGCAGCCTGCGGCTGTTCAGCCGAATGTCGGCAGGCTGGTCGGCTTTATCTTCGTCATCCTCAAATTCATATTCTTGGGCGTAGCTTTTCTTAGGTAGTGTGTTGGGGTCCCTGCGCTCCTTTAGCAGATGGAACGAACTGGATTTGAGGAGTTTCTTGGGACGAGATGAGCAGAAGATGGGCGACTGGAGGCCTCCGGAACCGGCTCCAGAGCCAGTTCCTCCAGGACCAGAGGAGAGCTTTGCTCCGGCGTTGTTTGGACCAGCTGGATTGGAGCCCATCCCCATGGCGGGAGGCTGGGACTGTATCAGACCCAACTGTTCAGTGTTGACCGTAGAGGGAAGCTCGTGGGTTTTGAGAGAGTCTAGATCTAGAGTCATGGTGTTGCTGTTGGGTTCCTCCAGGCCGTGACAGTACGGTTCATATGCCTGATCGCCACCATGGTGACCCATCATGTCATAACTGGGTCCGGTACCGCCAGCAGCTCCTCCGGCACTCTGTCCGGCTTTCATCGAGTCCATCCCTTCCTGCCCAGGGTGGTTTTCATTCATCTCCTCCGGACCTGGACCGGCGCCGCCGGAACAGCTCGACTTGTAGTCCTCTGCGCAAAACATGTCTTCCATTCCTGGGAAGAAGGAGCGGTCCTCATCCTGAAGGAGGGAGTCTGGGAAGCAGATGGAGGTTAACGGAACAAAGCGGTTGCTCTGTTGGTTCTGGTCTGCTTTCTCCACCGGGCTGACCGTATCGAACTGATGCTGGTCAGAGCGCTGCTGGTCCAGCTGGCTCTGCTGCGAGGCGAGCTGGCTTGGGAGCGGTTGCTGGGGGTCGGGCTGATTCTGGGGGTGGCCTGAACCAGAGGGCGGGGGTATGTGGTGAGGGTGAGGCGGTTGCTGCTGAGGGTGGGGAAGGTGGTGTTGAGAAGTCTGTTGCTGCTGGGCGTGATGCTGCGACAGGTGGTGCATGTGAGACGGTGTGGACAAGCCGATGTCGGGCTCTGTCAGGAAGGAGTGGAGCTCTGGAGCCGAGTGGTGGGACTGCTGCGGCTGATGGTGGGAAGGGTGCTGCCTCTGAGGCTCCTGCTGAGGCTGCCGGTGGTGCTCACTGCCGCCGGCTCCTCCACCGCTCCGCCCTGCGCTGCCTGGTCCTCCACGCCGGTCTTCTGCTACGCCAACGTCAGCGCTGGAGGTCTGGGAGAGAGAGCGCTCCAGCATGTCCAGGGAGGAGACAACGGAGCTCTGCTTGACCTGGCTCTGGTCATGCTGATGTGCGCCATGGTTGTAGTGGGCGGCTGCCACTTCCAACGCCTGCGACTGCAGCTGAAGCTGGAGCTGGGTGGTTTGAGACTGGGACTGAGCCTGGTGTTTACTAGAGCCCAGTCTCCCGCCAGCTCCTTCCATCACCGCTTGCTGCTGGCTGATGGAGTGCTGCTGTTGGCTATGGGAGTCCATTTTATGGTGCTGTTGGTGCTGAGAGTGAGAGTCTATTTTGTGGTGCTGTGGGTGCTGATGGGAGTCCATTTTCTGGTGCTGCTGATGCTGAGGGTGGGAGTCCATTTTCGAATGTTGATGCGGAGGGAGAGGATCCATTTTGTGGTGCTGTTGATGTTGGCGGTGGGAGTCCATCTTGTGGTGTGGCTGATGGGGCTCCAGCTTGTTGCGGGTGGTGTGGGATAACACCGACTGCAGCAAGTGTGGCGGCTGACGGGACTGGTCAGTGGGGGAGTCCATGAGGGACACAGCAGCTTGGGACTGCGAGTGCTGCTGCTGCTGCAGCTCCGGCGTTTTCCGAGAATATGGGATTTCCGCACGCTCCTGCGGCTTCTTCTGGAGCTCCATCTGGTGAGGCGGCATTTGAGAATGCGAGGACACGTGCTGACTGTGAGAGGAGTGTTGGGCGGCAAGAGAGTGTTGGTTGTAGGGGTCGCCCCGGCCGTAGTGGACAACAGAACCGAGGCCGTCGTGATGATGGAGGTGCGAGTGCACTTGCTCGGTGCTGCCTCTTCCATTGCCGTTTCTGCTGCCCCCAACAGATCGGTCGCTCCTTTGCTGCGGTTGCTGCGGTTGATGATGGTGTTGATGCTGTTGCTTCTTTAGTGACATCTCTAGCTGGTTCTCAAGCCCAGAAATGGACCCTCCAGAACCTGTATTCCCCACCCCGGCAGAAGACGTCGCACTGTGCGTACGTATAACGCTCTGAGGGTGGTACCTCTCCTCAGGGGTCTTGCCCATGTCATAACTCATCCCTTTGCCCGAATCGCTGGTCGGGGGTACGGACTGTGGCTGCGATTGCGTTTGCTGCGATGCCTGCTGAGGCTGTTGCTGAGCGTGGTGATGAGCAGCCTGAGGAGCGGGGCTTGCTTGGGCTTGCAGCAGATGCTGAATCAAGAACTCGTCATCGTCGTCCACTTCCTCCTGGGATCTCTGGGAGCCCACGCCCATCATAGATCCGTCCGGTTTTGCTTTGGAGGAATTGGAATGATACGACTGGGGTTGGGAGGAAGGACCTCTGGCATCAGGGTATGCCTGGGGCGATGCGAGAAAAGTAGGAGAGAGAACAGAAGAAATGTATTTATTTGAGCCAGCGCCTCCTGGAGACTGAGTGGGACAGGTGGGCACTGGGGAGTGCAGACCCGGCCGGATTATGCCCGAGTTGCCCGATGGAGAGGGGCTGGAGTCGGGAATATGATAGGAACCTCCCCCGCTGCCTCCTCCACCTCTTTCGCTGGTCAAACTGTTTCCCGTTGCTCCTCCGGATCCGGAGTTCCCGCTCCCTGCGCCGCTGCTGCTTCCTCCCCCAGACGCTCCACTACCTGAGGACCCACTTGACCTTAGAAGGGCAGGTGAGTGACCTGGAGCTCCATAACCAAGTGATGGGCTGCCCGCTCCACCTAAAGAGGAGGGCAGTGATCCATAAGCAGAATCAGCTCCGTACAGATCAGTGGAATACGAATGGCTCCGCCCACCTAAACTTCCGTAACCTTTTCCAGCTGTACCAGAGCTCAGGTCTTGGGCTTGTGGTGAGTTGAAGCCTCCATAGGACTGTGCCAGGTGGGATGTAGGGGGCTGATTGGGAGAATATGACTGAGTCTGTTGTTGAGGTGGAGTCTGACCAGTAAGAGCAGAGGTGGGGGTCTTTACAGGGGGCACTGGGGAGCCGTAACCAGACAAGCAAGACTTGGGGAGAGACTGGGGAGCTGAAGTGGAGGTGGAGGGAGGCTGCTGCTGAGAAGTAGGGGGAGGGGGAGCAGGTTGAGGGGGCGGCTGCTGTCGAGACGGAGCAGAGCTGGAGCTAGACGTTGGAATCGAGTTTGAAGGGTGAGCTCCTGACGTTGCAGAAGAAGAGGACGAGGAGGAGGAGGTTGAAGAAGCAGAGGGGGGCGTATGAGGAGTCCTTGATGACGATGCAGAACTTCCTGAAGAATAACCACTACTTGAACTACTTTTTGTACCCTTTCCGGCAGAGGAAGAAGAAGAGGAAGATGAGGAGTAGGGAGGCTGAATGATTGGTCGATATTGTTCAGTGCGAGGAGCAGGCTTGTGGTCAGAGGAGGGGCTCTGGTCACCCAGCGGGCTGCAGGGAAGGCCAGCATGCCTGTGGTGGGTGGCGATCTGCTGGTAGCCCGCTCCTCCACAGCTGAGATAGTGCTGGAGAGAGTGAGCAGCCGAGGAGGAGAGCTGCGACTGAGCAGGCGAGGGCCGCTGGTAGTGCTTGATGACGCTGTCCTGTCGGGGCATGGCCCTTTCCTGAGCCGAGTTTGACTGCGACTGGGATTGAGGTTGGGGCTGGGCTGAGGAGAACACGGACGGGTTGTACAGCTGGGACGACTGGTCTTGAAGCTGAGATGATAGCAGATTGAACTGGTGCGACTGCAGGTGCCTGGCAGAAGATGCCTGGGCCGACGAAGCGCCCGTGGGGTCCTGGCTGCCCCTGTAGGCGGCGGCGGCAGCGGCACCTTGTGACGATAGGAGTCTATCAAAACCCAGGCTGGACTGGGACGGCGCTTTGATGTGTATAAGAGGGTCGTGGGGGGAGAGCAGACCGTTGGAGGTGGGGCTAAATGTGGGCGTTTCCTGGAGGGAAAGGGAGGCTGCGGGAAAAGAGCGACTGGAGAAGGATGCTGGATGTTGATAGGCTGATAGAGCTGAAGAGGATGGGAAGGATCCAGAGCCAGGGAGGGCTCCAGAGATGAACAGTTCAGGAGGAGCAGGCGTGTGCATCGCTGTTAGAAAAGGAAAACATTAGAAAATTAATCAAATCATCTAAATAACTTTAAATAGAGGCTTTATGTACAGTTAACTCCTTAAAGGTGACCTATTATGGTTACTTAGATTGGGACGGGTCTAAAGGCTATATAAAAGACGTTAATTACATCTTTTGCATGAAATAATTCTTATATAATGAAATTTTAGTTCTGCCTATGTCCTTCCAGAATGAGCTGTTATAGGGTCTCCTGTCACTTTATATACAAATAAACTGCTGTTGGCCACGCCCCCAACTCAACTTTTACAGTTGCATGTGAAAATGGCTGCAAACTGATGCACAATGATACAACAGTACATCTTTGAAAAGCATAAGTGGAGCCACCTTCACAAACAACAATAATGTAGCAAATGGTTTCTGAATGGTAAGTCAGCAACAAAACATTTATCTTATCCAGCAGTCATTGTACAGCTCATACAGTGGTAAAACCAGCAGAGCTCGAGCTCTGCTTGGTGGCTAGGTGACAGCATATCGCCTGTTGAATATGACTTAACAATTGGGAGGTTTTTGACACCAAAATAACATTAATTTATTGTCAAAAAATAGCTTGGTGGCTTTTTTAAGTGCTTGGGCTGTTTTAGAAGCAGTAGAGACCCGAATGTAAGTAGTAAAAACGTGCAAAATGTGAATTTTGCATAATGGACCCCTTTTAAATCTTTTAACAGAATGCGCCCACACACAAATTGTCCGAATATTAATGTAGGCAAACATTGGAGGGTTGATTTTTTTAAATGTCATATTGACATTGGGTCTGGTTGAATGTCAACACATCAGGGAGGATTTAACATGGCCCCACCTGTCTGCCAGGATGGTGTGCGGAACTGAGAGAGGAGCGAGGAGGCGGAGGGCGGAGGCTGGGGACCTCGGGACTCCAGAGCTGAGATCAGGTTCATGACCGAGGCGTCAGGAGCGGAGGGGCTGGCATGGTGCAGGCCAGTGTCAAACAGCCCAGAAAGACCTTACAGAAGGAAATAATACATAATTACAACAGTCGCTTAAAAAGTTTAACTATATTTTTACTAATATGTGGGAAAAACAATACAGAAATAAAAGAGAAAACTATAGATTATACAAATGTTGAGCTATAAGGGACAGTAACAGTGAAAAATGTAAAGCTTTATTCAAAAATTTGTATTTAGAACAATTTAATAATTTATAATGTCATTTTATAAAGTAAATAACTTCAAAAAATATATAAGTTGCTAACATTTATTATACAACATAAGAAGTATCAAAAACTTTGAATTTTGTTTCTTTTAGCTCAAATAAGCCAAAATGATCCATATAAGCCCAATAACATACATCAATTTCCACTAATATTTAGTAAGTTGTGCTTTAACGGGTTGCTAAGTAACCACATGGCTTTTGTAGCTATTCCCAAACTTCTGATTTATTTTTGCTATTTTTTGGATCAGAACTCTGCAACCTAGACTCAGTTGGGTGTCCAACAAGAAAATAATCTCAAACACACATGAAAACTAAATGCTTATATACAAAATGGGTGTAAGTAAATTTCTGAGCATGTATAACTTTGTGAAGAAAACCCAAAATTTAATTCAAACTTGTTTTTATAATTTACCAAATTATATGCCGGATGATCATGACACTTGGACTATTTTACTAATTTCAAATAATTTTGCCGTTATTTACATAACTGTTGTTTGCACAGCTTTATTTTCTTTTATTGAGAATAATCTGGGTTTTTTTTTTCAAATGCACATTTTGTACACTTCTTAAAATGATCTCAGTCAGTTGCACATTCCTTTGGAGTTGAGTACACTATTTCTAATAAATGCATTGTAATTTTGCTCTGACTGTACAGCATGTTATTTTTAATTTTGCTTCGATATATTTTTATACTTTTATCTGAGTGTAAATCAACGTTACACCTGAACTTCCCCACTGTGGTTTAATACTGAAATACTAATCAGTCTGACCTGACAGAAGAATTAGACCTGTTGAAATAAGCAATGAATCAATTAATTGAATGACAATTAAAATGAGCGCAATCATTTCCATTTGCATGATTTATTATTCTCTTTTTTTTCTACCAAAACCTGGATGAGAAAAATCTTCAGTCTGGTGATTTGGTCTCAATAAGTCTTTTTGTAGGACATTTTGTTAAAGGAGACTTTATAATTCATTCATAATCTATAGTTTCTGTTGCTTTGTTTATTTTGAATATTTAAAATATCTACCAGTTCAGTGTTAAATTTCCATAAGAATTTAAGGTTTATTCATCTTTGAGAATGTGTTCTTGCATTATTATGACATTACTATTATATTCCATGAAAATGGTCTCAAAACAACAATATTATTGTTTATTGTAATAATATCTGGGACAATTTCTCACCCAGAAGAATGGTTAAAAATCATAATAATTATGGAATTATTAATAACATAATTACATAATTCAATTCAGTGGTGAATGTATGTAAACTTGCAAGCAGCACTGCAACTCCAAATCCACCTTTCAATATGCTAATCACTGTTGCTCAAAACAACCTGCAGAACACTTGCAAAGCTGCACAGGAATGAATGCAGGGTTTAAACTTCACTGAGCCAAAATTTGCACACTTGTCTGCGACAATAACCTACCAGACCCTGCACAGGCTGACCAAATAATTCACCGGCAGGGCCCCTTATGGTGGTGACATGGAAGGTATGACATTTATCTTACCCAAACTCCGTCCAGCTGCTCCCCAAGCCCCGCCTTGGCCAGAGCTCCCTGGGTGGTGATTGGTGGCATAGCCCTGCAGAGGGTGTGGGGTGGAGTAGGCTTGTCTGTGAAGGAGCTCGGAGTCAGGGTGGGATGATCTGGAACTCCCATAAACCAGACTGGGAAGGAAGAGGATATGGGGAGGGCGAGGAGGGTGGAAGTGTCAATCAATCTTCAGAGCATATTTAACATAAATCCAGTCAGTTTCCCAAATGTGACCCCTGAAAACGACTAGGTGGAGGTTAGCTTCAGTGCACACAAAATCACACAAGTGAATTACTCTATTCTTCTATCATAAGGGTAATTCGTTATATTTGTTCCAAATTACAATTAAGTTTTCTATTAACAAGAAAACCAAAAACTATTAATGAAATCAATTTATTTTTGAAGGAATCACAGCTACAATCATCGTCATTTTACTAATATCTATTACAGTAGTCATAAATCTGTCAAGTCTATACAGTGAGGCATACTTAATTATAAAATAATGGCTTACTTCCAATCAATAAAACGGAATCAAAAGGCAATTTCGTTGCATATTTTTTTCCTAACTTCCTTTATATGTTTTTTGTAGCTGGATAATTTGGCCTTACAGAAAGCAGATGAAATGCGTGGCTGCCTGCCTGTTCAGATGCATGCTAGCATTTGGTAGCATCATTTGGGAGAAATGCAGAGACTAGGCCCGAACTGTGAAAGGCCTGCGTTGCGTATAAATAAAGCATATGACACCGCAGTGCAATGTGCAGCTAAATAAAAATAGATACATCGTCGGTTTGATCCGCAGACAAACAATTAGCATGTCTGTAACTGCTAATTAGTATGGCGATGCAGCTAACAACTGAATGGTGCATCCCGACGCAAATGTGAGCTAAGCTGCATGCAAAAACAAATAAGCATATTTGTTTGGCAAAAACAGGCTTTCATAAAAGGCCCATATTCCGTTTTAGAGTTTTATAACGCAAATCTATTTTTCCCTTAAACGTTTCGAGCAGAAATGCGGGGATGATGTTTGCGTGGACAGGCCTCTGCTTTGCTTCGCTGCAACACGGAGCGCTAGCTGCCAGGCTAACCAAAGCTAAACTACAGAGCTCCCCTTCACGCATTCTGTGCAGCTTTCATTCTCTAATTTGAATTGTTCACCTGAATTCTGGTTTTATTCGAGTCAAATTGCAAATTGCACCTTCGATGCACAGGAAGGAGATTTTTTTTTTTTGGCAGAGCTGTAATATGCAAATGAGCACCAAACCAAGCAAAACCATCACAAATCCGCTAAATCACAAACGCACCCAAGTTGACATCTAAACAGTGATGCATTATTTCTATACGTCTGTTTCTATTATGCGTGACAGTGTAGTAGGTGTTTAATTAATATGCATCAGTTTATCTGGTTGATTACTGTCAGGGGGGTTGCTGAGAGGGGGTTTGCTGCGTCTGCACCCCTCGCAGTTTTCCCATCAATCCCTATGAATTTATCTGTGTTCAGGCCTGCAACACAGGGAACAATAATTCCAATGGACACTCAGACATCCCCCACCTCCATCCATCCCGCCAGGTCCTACCTAAAGCCCCACGTATGTCAATCACATTCAATTCACCCCCCCAACCTTCTCCTTTCTCCACCCCGCCCACCCCCACGACACACGTTTATCCATTCCTGTTTATAATAATATTACTATGCAAACTGTTTGGATGACAATGCACTACGCACGGCGCTGTAAATGAAGCTCCTGGCTGCCCAATTTGTTTACACGGGAGGTCACACAGTGCCCTGCACAAAGTAGCACGGATTTGATGCATGCACATTGTCTGGATCCCGATGCATTACCTTTTTGCCGTTCTGTCGTAACTCCATCCTGCTCCTGCGCCCAAATCACCAAATCCTGTTCCCGGGTAATTTCTATCCATTTAGGAGCGGTTACAGTGAAAGCGACGAGAACGTAGCAGGGCACGAAAAATATCCAGTCTTTCCACGTTCTCGCTTTCAAGCTATTTTCCCCGGTTTCATAAGCAAGTCCTCAGGAGTGGAAAACAGCATATTGAAAGAGAAATGGTGGGGAGGAGGAGAAAGCTGGATGAAAAAAGAGGGGGGTCTACGGGGTTACAATCCAACCACCTCCAAAAAAAGCCAGTCTTTCACCTTTTCCTGTGCTTTTATCATTTCCTCGGTCTGAAACGAGTCACGGTCATGATGAAGATGCCGCGGATTTGCTCTCTAATGGGCGAATTGCTTTTAAACATTTGACTTGAACGCGTCCTTTTTCCACCGTCTCTCCTCCCCTTTCTTCAGGCTAGTTTTGGCTACGCTGATGCTAGCTCTAGAAAAGATAGCAATCGACGGGGCCACGTTGGTAGCAATCATTCCCCATGGACGAGCAAAAAGAAAATCCCTAATTTGAAAATCTCTTTTTTCCCCCCCTCTTGCTCTCTCTTCGCATGCAAATGGTTCCCACCCCCCTCCGGAGCGGAGCTGTGTGGGGCTAGCAGCAGATGCTAGCTGTCAGCAACGACGCATCAAAATAAAACGGGGCTGCTTTTATTTCCCCCAAAATACTCGCTCCCCTCTTTTCTCCTTAGGCCACCCGAGTAAAAGCAAAAACTGGGTCGTTCACACCTCAAAGGGTGACGCAAGAACACGAAAAATATACGTAAAATCAGAACGAGGAAGTGTAAAGAAATAGGCCGCGTTTAAATATTTTTTACTCATTTTCCTCCGGAGACGCCATTTTTGAAGGCGGATAGCCGCTGTCCGTCCTCCCTCTCTTCCTCTGTGTCTCACTCGGTGTCTGCTGTGACCTCCATTCACCGGCTACCAGTCTGCCAACGAGCCCTGCTCGCTCTTCCACATTTTCATTTTTTTGAAGGGATAACTATTAATCAACGCCAAATACCGAGCAGCTCGCCCTGCACGCTGCAGTTTGCTGAGACGCATTCGAGTGCAAGCGGAGAAAATCCCGAGACAGCCAGATTTATTGTGATGGAGAATTTAGTTTGCAAATTCATATCCAGATTTTGACACACATTTGCCAACCAAATGCTGCCAAATGATCTATGTTTTCTAAAGGTTTGATAATGGAGCAGTAAATCTGAAATGTAATGGCAAATACCAGACACCAAGTAAAAAATATTGATTAAAAAAATGATTTATTAATAATAAACTGTGAATAAAGATACGTTATAACAAAACAACAAAAAAGACCAAAATAAACAAGACTACACAAATCTATATGAATTAAGTCGGTGAAAAATAATAAAAAATAATTCTTAAAAACATTAATATAAGTTATAAACAGATAAATAAAAAACTATCTATCTATCTATCTATCTATCTATCTATCTATCTATCTATCTATCTATCTATCTATCTATCTATCTATCTATCTATCTATCTATCTATCTATCTATCTATCTATCTATCTATCTATCTATCTATCTATCTATCTATCGCTGTGCTATGAAAGAAATGTAATATAATAAAAAAACAAAATATGTAAATCTAAGAAATATACTTAAAATGACCAAACATAGAGGTCAAGTTAATTAAAAAAAACCCAAAACTAATGCAATGTATAAAATAAATTCCATTAGATGTAGTAAAAATATAATAATCACTTTCTAATTTGTGTAATAAAATTGCCCTGTAATTGCATATTATTAACTGCAAATAATTATTTTATGATTACATTTGCCCCGCTATTTTGGCTTGACATATTAATGACAATTGTATTAGACATTATTAACCCAACCAAAAGAAGCCGTGTAACATTTTATGAATCTAAATGTATAGATTGCATAGAAAAGATGAGCATAAAGAACAAAGAGGTGGAAATCTTCCAACTGTTTCACAACAGATGACTTTTCCTGTTTTAAACTTGTTGTAAATCCCTCTGACTCTGTATTTGACCCTTTTTGGCCTCCTCCATAGTTTTGGATTCCATTCATGTTTTCTCCTCCTAACATGGCAACAGTTGTTTACATGCTTCTATTAAAGCTTATTATTTAGAGAACCTGCCTGGCAGAAGATATGTACATAATTGTTCAGGCCAGCAGATGGCACACTGAGCTTTCTAGTAATTATAGTAATGGAGGATCATTGAGCCCTGGCTGGTAGAGATGGTCTAGTAGTTCATCCCTACTTGGGTTATTTTCTGACACTTTAAATGGCTAGACTGCTAGGCAACCTTGTGTCACTTCTAGGTTTAAATATAAACTGAGATACAACCAAGAAAGATATTATTAAACTATCACACAAAGACAAAAGAGCATGAAATACAAACCCATTCAACAAAATAGAATATTATTTGAAACTTCATTTATTCCAGTAACTCAGAAAAGCGTAATATAGAATAATTACACATAAACTGATGTCTACAAGTCTTTATTCCTGTTAATTGTAATGATTTCCACCTGCCACTTTCTAAATAACATCAAACCAATAAAAAATATATTTAATACAAAAATCTGGCCTTAATCAAAAGCATGTGTAACACCTTTAACACTTTGTTATCTTAATCTCATCGGAGCACATTTCTGGTTTATTTAATATGACAGTATGATCCTATTTGTTATACATATTTTAAAGGCGATTCGACTGGCTGTTCAGTATCGTGCTTTGCTGCCCTCTAGTGGAGAGGTTTGATTTTTTTTCCCAGTTGAAAAAAGATTTTTTTTTTTATATTAGGTCTTACAATGTCCAATAGTTTATATCAAATATAATATAAGTTATCTTTAATATACAATCTGTCAAGTGAGCACATTATTAATGCTTGTGCTACGTCTGGAATTTTATATTTTATGCAGACAAAAATTGGCTTGCAAAAAGTAAGCTGATATGTAAAAAAAAGTAATTCTGATATGGAAGTTGTTTTTTTCAGTAGCTTTTTCAATTAAGCTTGAACTTTGCTGTGATAAATGATAAAACTCTGAACATACTGTAAAGCACAAATTAAGAACAGCAGATTAGTTATTCTAATTTGTTTCAAACATTTATGCATATTTTCCTGTAAATTTGCAGTTTTTCTATTTTCATTCTTAAAACTTGGAAAATGCCTGTTTGCTTCTTTCATCCTTTCCTAAAACTAATTCTGTTTCCATTTTCTTTTTTTCTTTTTTTTTGAATGCAAATGAAACTTGTCCCAGTTCAGCCCCTTTAGGCAACAAACTGGTTTAAAACTGACTGACTTCATGCAGAGAGAATTAAGAGAACATTGTGATGCGTAACAGCTGACCCCAAAGGTCACGCATGCACAGTCATTAGAAGAATAACAAAACAAAGGATATAAATCAGGAAATATTACTTAGATAAGATAATGCATTTATCTGAATAAAAGAAAAAAAATTAAAAAGAGAGAAAATCTTTAACAAGGCAAGTACTTTTCCAGTACATCTGACTGTGAATTTCTGCATGAATTTAGTTTCGATTTGCTTTACGGTTAAAAAAGGATAAAAACTTTTAAATAAATTAAAATATAACCCACCCACCCAGTTAACTGTGTTAGCGCCTCTCTCTGTGATCCCACTTGACCGTAGCTGTTGCTGCAGCAAACCTCCGGTTCTGTTCAGTCCAAATGCCGGTTCCTGTTGACGCGGCGCCAGCTCCATGCCAGATTATCAAGGCGGACGCTGACAAGTGGTGAGTTTTAACACAAATTTCTGGAAACAAATACACATTGGATCTGAGTGATAAAGTGAATCTATTCCATCAGAAGCTTTATTGATTCCATCAATCACAGATCATTTGTTTACATTATTTGACAAATCACAATAAAGCTTGAAGTCCAGGAACACCAAGATCTTAAGATGCATAAATAGATGGGAAGCTTAAAATAGACTCCACACATGAGGAACGGCACATACAGTACAGGGTGTCAACTCACGTTACAGAGAGTTGCGTTTATTGGCAACAAACGTAAGCATGTCAGTAAAAAAAAAAAAAAAGGATTAATCTTTTATTAACACAAGGGTTTATAAACAAACAAAAAACAGCTTTTAATTTAAGGATATTTAGTCACTAGGGGAAGAAAAACTGTGTAACACAACCATTATTGTGTTTAAAAAAGCACCAGTGACACTATTAGTCGTTCCTCTAACATTTGACAAGGAGGAAGCAGACAGAGAGACGATTGCTTTCCTTTGCTATCCTATTTTTAAGCTCCCCCTCTAAACATAGAAGAAGCATTCATTTTGAATAATTTTTCTGTTATTTTGGTCATATGTTTTGATTTATTTTCCTGGCAAAAAATTATGACCAATTTTCCATTTACTGATTGAAGCCAAGAGATTGTTATTTAAGATGATCTTATATTTCATCTCCATGGTGAAGCAGTTGGCAGAACTGTTCAGAGATGGATAGTAACTGGATACATTTACTCAGTTACATTTACTTGTGTAACTTAAAAAAACCAAACCTTTAGGAATAGTTTTAAAGCACATTTTTACTTGCTTGAGTAATATTATAATTATAATTCATAATCTTACTTGAGTAAAATTTGGGTTACTCTACTCACTGTGAGTAACTTCTGAATGAAGAACAAACACGATTTGACCAAAAATACACCAGACACACACCTAAAGTTTGTTGAAGTGAGACCTCTTGTTTCTACACCAGCTTTGTTATCTGATGTAATTTTCTGCCTGCTGAGCTTGTTGCTACATTTATAGGTCAAATAAATGTCCGGTAAACACCATATATTGTCATTGGAGATACTTTTTATCCTTTTCTCAGATATATTTACATTACCTTCTATGGGTATTGACATTATATTGAAGAAAATAGTTTCTTCTGCTTGAAATTTATTTTTAAACTTTTACATATATCACTTTTTCATTTTAGTCTTTAAAATACCAGAATTTGCACTGCACATAACTTTATATTTTTATTTGTCTGATGACATCATTGTAAAATATTAAATCACATGTTACTTAGTACTTCAACAGATCAAATACTTTTTTACTCTTTAAATAATTTCATGCTTGTAGACAGGTGATAACATTACCTCATGTTTTAAAATAAATAATTTTGATCTTTTTACTTTTTCAATTTAGTTTAAAAAATGATAGAAAATAATGTAGATTTTGCTGTTTTTAAAATTCGTTCTTTATGCTTTTCCTTTTACTCATCAATGAATTTTATGGAGGGCCTATCATAGTTAAAAACATTTTTCCTTCTGAATAAATGTACTGAAATTAAAGGCTGGATTTTTTGAAATACAGATTTTTTGTATGAAATCATGAAACAACAGCAATAAAACATGAATTTAATGTACAGTTTTTTACACAACAAAATTGTTTGTCACCTTAAGAAGGAGCAGATATTTGATGCATGGATCTTGTTCCTGATGGCAGTTTACAAAGTTCCACAAATCTGAGCTGCAAAAAAGAGAAACTTAGCAAATTACAATAAAAAAAATCCACTGCTGCACTTTTAGAAAACATTTAGCTACATTTCTGCGTGTTTGTAATTTTATGTTGGCTAATTTCTATAAGGTGTGTGTTTATGAGTGCAGACTAAGTGTGTGATGTCTTGTGTTACAGCGTTCTAGAAAAGAAAGTGGTGGCCTGCAAGGATCTGATGGATGCCTTCCACGCCTGCATAAAAACTCTGTGTGACGGATCCTGATAAACGAAGAAACATGGATTTAAAAAGTAAGTTCACATCCCTACAAACTATCACATATTTATGCCTGCCTTCTTCTGGGAAAGCTTAGGTTAAATAAACCTTGCACCAGAAACCTTGTATTAAAAAGCTCTGCTTAGTCTGAATCTTAATAATCTTAAGGAGAGAAAGTGTTTGAAGTCAAAGATTTTTACTTATCATTCTCACAACTAATAAGACATTAAGCAAATACCAAATTTTGCTAATCGATGAAGCTAATGTTTGTTTCTTCCTCTTTTTCTTCCTTCTTCTTATGTTGCGTTTAGGCGGCCACCAGTTAAAGATTTTTCTACCTTCCAGATCCCCCAGTGAGGATAAATCTGGAACAAACTGAGTTACCAGAAAACTCAAGATGAATGTAATTCCAATATGTTCAACACCACAACACTTGTTTAAATTAAAATAATGCAAAAAACATAATGATGATGTCTTTTTCTGGCATGATGTTTGATCCTTAAATAGCAAGATGTAGGAAAATCTATATCTATAATAAATAAATAAGGTTATGTATTTATTATAAATAATTGTATAATAAATTATTATTATAAAACATTATCGCGATAAAGGATAAACAATAAATACCCATCTGTTCTCACAGCAGGTGACTAATTATTTATTCTGGAAGAAATCACATGCACTTAATTTTTTCTCAAAAGTATAACAAGGGGCATTAATTCAAAGACACTCCACACTTTTCAGATCTGTATTTGTAACAGAAACATTTGTGTTTTTCTGTCTCATTCAAATCCTAATGAAATATATTTAAATTTCTGGTTGTGAGCAAAAGAGAAAAAGTTCAAGGGGGTATGAATATTTTTGCGAGGTACAGTTACAACAAATATTCCTGTCGTGTTAAATAAAGTAGTGCAGGCCTACCAAGTTATACTGAAATCTCTGGGCCAGCAGCTCCTCATCGTCCCATCCGCAGCCTTAGGCGATGTTTACACATGTCTTTTCATAATAATAGGGAGGGAGGTGTCCTCTGCGGCCCACAGAGCCCACAGTGTGGCAGGTGCTGAGGTGAATGCAGAGATAAGCGTATTTTGAGGAAGGCGACCGGGAGGGCGGGGAAGAGAAGCCAAGAGGAGAGAGGATGGAGAGAGAGTGAGACCCGGATGCTGATGCGAGCGGGGCGAAGGAAGGGAAGAGGGGAGCGAAAATATCGATTTACGGCAAGAAAACGGAGTATCATCCAAGGGGGGCCTTTCGCTTGCGTGAACTGGGATCCGAAACGAGGAGGAAGATAAGCTGATTTGTGCGGTGTTGTTTCACCTGTATGTGTCACCGCCCATGGAGGACACGCCGAAGGAGAGGAGAGGGGGAAGAAGATGCTGTGATCCGCCACTTGCAGTGATGTAGGGAGGCAGAGACAAGCAGAGGCAGGGGACGGGGGAGGACTACGCTACGCTAATGAAAAATAACAAATATATAATTACATACACATGTAAGAAGATGGTTGTCCGGAGAGGACTGCGCGTTTCACCTCGAGATTCCGAGAGAATGTGGCAGCCGTGCGATAAAAGTGACCGTTTGGCGACGCCGAGAAACTTCAAGCGGGGTCGGTGTTTGTGACAGGCGCGAGACGGCCGTTGGTCGAGGCGTCGAAGCTAAAGCTAGCCTCAGATAGCATGTTGTTGCACCTGTAAAAACAGGCCTGACAGTGGAAAAAATAACTATTATCACGTTTTCGGAGCAAACATTTAAGCGTACGTGTTGGACATTTCGTTCTTACGCTCAAACAGAAAATGACATAAGTAAAGGCTTTAAAGCAGACGGCTTGTTTTACAGCTATAGTTTAATGACATATATATGTAGTTAACGTCATAAATGTAACTAAATTACACCAATAAGCTAATGTACATACGCAAAACATTCTAGTTAGCCTGCAGTACCTTATAATGTTCATTTTAAGGACAATGGTTGGTATTTAACTCAGTAAGCAGCCTTGGTACGAACTGTCATCCCAGTTTCTCTGCATTAAACTATATATTTTTGTTTAACTGTAACGCCATGTTTACCGCGTCTTAGAACAGGAAACTATTGATCTCAGCTTAATTTTATTTCCACATGGTTTGACATGTGTGTTATTTCATGATACATGTTAGTAAACTAGAAATAGCTGTGATATCCCTGAAATTTAAAGTTGAGCATAATTCCTTGCACCAACCTATGTAAAACCTGTACAGTACCAGAGAAATTGCAATAAATCCCAGTGGCGTATTAGTTCTAATTGTGTATTAAGCCTTCAGTGGGAGCAGTATGAGTAAGGAACTGTCTTTGAGTCAGTCTGCTCAATATGTTGGGCCCTATCGACTGGAGAAGACTCTGGGGAAGGGACAGACAGGTGAGAGGACACACACTCATTGTAGAATGAACAATATAAAACTGAAACATATTGAATCAAAATTATATATGTCTCTTTTCTGCATTCAGGACTGGTCAAACTCGGAATCCACTGTATTACAGCTCAGAAGGTAGCGATCAAAATAGTCAACCGCGAGAAGCTGTCTGAGTCAGTTCTGATGAAGGTACGTAGCTGCTCTCAAAAAAATACATGGTGTTAAAACAAAAATAATTGTTGGTATAATTGCTTTTACTCAAAACGGAAAATCAGGTGTTATTTCTAGCACTTTTAAAAAACAATTATGGATTGATTGTTACAGTTATTATAATGCTGACTGCTAATATTCTTGGATAAATTTTCAGGTGGTATTGCTCCATACTGCCTCAAACTGTAATCTATCTTTATTTTGAAAGTTCATATTATGTTGGAGTTTTATATAGCTAAACGTTATACTTGTTTGGATTTCTGCTCTTTTCAGAGTAACACAAGCAAAACAAATTGATTTTAGTTGGTACATTAGTCAGGATATTGACTGACTGTTTGTAGAGAGTAAATTTGTCTTGTTTAACCAAGGTTAAAGTTTAGTAGCCTTGTTTCAGCTAGCTGATTGACAATGTGCAAACTTAAAAAAACCCCATCTAATTTACGGTGAAATACCGACAGCTGGGGTTGCCAGAATTTTACTGTATAAATACGGTACAATTTTGATTTTAATTTTAATTTTACTGTAAAGAAAAAAATTCTGGCAACAACATCTGCCGGTATTTTACTGTAGATTAGAGACTTTTTCCTTTTTCAGTGCAGCAATAGGTGGGGAAAGGGGAAACTGCCAATGTTGCTTGCTGTATCAAACTACAAACTTTGGCATTTCTCCTTTATTTATTGTCTACTTACTTTAATTTTGATGCTTCAGAATGATCACTGCTGTCTGGCTCTGTAGCAATTTTGTCTGTATCTTCTGTTTAACCAGGTTGAAAGGGAGATTGCCATTCTGAAACTGATCGAGCATCCGCATGTGTTGAAGCTGCATGACGTTTATGAGAACAACAAATATCTGTGAGTTCCTGCTGCAATTTGGGACAATTCTAGCTCAATAATGAGTAATAATAATAATGAAAACTTGCGAATTAGATGGAGACCAGTATAACTTCAAGAAGGGTGAGAAATTTTTATTTTTCAAACATTTATCTGCCGTATTTTAGTGCCACTAAAAACGACCCTGTCTAAAAATGATGTGGTCCTTAATGAGATTTTATAAGCTAAGATTATAAACATAAATCTACAAATATTTTCTCCCTCAAAGTGCCGACATGGATTGGGCATCTTGTTCCAGTAATTATTGATATTTTGAGATCAGTTTGGGCTCCTGTGGTTCCAAAACTTTCCAGCTTCTGACCCCACCAAGTAAAAATGTAAAAGGGTCGTGACCCCAAATCTTGCTTGAGCATACAAGTGTTTTTATTGAGTCAGTTAAAAATGGCAACATAATCTGCACCAACAGCCAATGTGTTGCTTTTATTTATCCTAGTCCTGTGTGTTATGTTTTACACTGTTTATTAAATACATATACTTTTTCATTTCTCCTTTTGGTATTTAGGTTACTTTTGCAAGATATTTTTAAGACTCTCATGCTGCCCAACATTTATATTAACTGCAGAAGCATATTCTAAATAAGTAAACACTTTGAGATATAGCTGACAAATACAGAGATACATAGAAATAACAACAAACAAAGCTAGCATCAGAATGTCACTAGGCGTATATTTTTACTCTATTTATTTCAGTGGGTGTGAAAACAAAACTCCTACCTAAACTGGTTTTGTTTACTGTAGCACCAAAGAGATAAAATATTATTTTAATGCAGGTAAATATAAACCTGGAGTAGTCAGTCGTCTTGGAACTGGACATCATAAACATATCCATATAAACATCCCTGAGACAGAGGGATTTTCGAACTAACTCTGTCTGCCGAAGGATGCGGTCTCACTGTAGTGTTCTGCTTACTGACAGATACCTGGTGTTGGAGCATGTGTCAGGAGGAGAGCTCTTTGACTACCTGGTGAAAAAAGGACGTCTAACTCCGAAAGAAGCCAGGAAGTTCTTCAGGCAGATTATCTCTGCGTTGGATTTCTGCCACAGTCACTCCATCTGGTTGGTTTTTCGCTTTTGGAGCTCTGGGTCTGAGATCTCTTTTGACCGGGTCAGAAATAGATTTCCTCTTCCGTCTGTAATCTGGGTGTGTGTGTGTGTGTGTGTGCGTGTTGTGTTTTTGCAGCCACAGGGACTTGAAGCCAGAGAACTTG
This sequence comes from Gambusia affinis, assembly GCF_019740435.1. Lineage (NCBI taxonomy): Eukaryota > Metazoa > Chordata > Actinopteri > Cyprinodontiformes > Poeciliidae > Gambusia > Gambusia affinis. The sequence continues at coordinate 21,472,560 of NC_057887.1, forward strand.
CTGCTGGATGAGAAGAACAACATTCGTATTGCTGACTTCGGAATGGCCTCCCTGCAGGTGGGGGACAGCCTGTTGGAGACCAGCTGTGGGTCAGTACCAGCCCTGTGTGTTAATACAGAACCAGGCTAATTTATGAGCAAAGATGTGAGCAAAGCATTAAACTAAAGACACACTGATCTAATATTAATATCTGCATTGGTCCCGATGTTGAGAAAAATTCTGTATTGGATATTGTTGACAATGTGTCCTATCTATACATTCTAATTCTATGTTTTGTGCTCTGAGCAATGTCCTCCTTCATCATATATTTTACATTATATCTACACTTTCTGAACCACTCAGGAGAAAGTTTCTTATAGTGTATTTTTATCTATGACCAAGGTAGTAAACTTATTGTTTTTGTCACTTTCCGTTTCTTTATTATTTGTTTTACATTTACTGTTTTACTTCTAATTGCACTGACTGACCAAATTAAAATAGTTTTTATATATTTGACCGACCTTGTGAAGCTATTGGTGTATTTAAGTGCAAATAAATACAAAATAAATTTGTAATTCGGTGCGCTTTACATCTGTGTTAAAAAAAGAAGCGGTTTAGGTGAATTAATTTTGGATTTGGTGAACTATTTCTTTGATAATTACGAATTAAAGTTTGGATCATTAAACTATCTAAAATCCAAATAATTTTAATTTTACTGTCAAGGCTCTTCAGATCACCAGATATAAAGTTTTTAAAATCTGATATTTTGAGAATGCCGTGGTGTTATGTGCTCCTTTGTGTAAAAGTATGCTGTTACTATTATAGATGCAAATATTTGAAAGTTTTCACGCATCTCTACTGGGGTTCCCAATACGTGAGCTTTGCAGAAGCAGAACTTACCATTAGCCACAGAAGCTAAAACCAGCACATCTTAGCTTTTACTCTTTTGGAGAGTCCATGTTGTTAATTCCCTTTTTATGCAGTTATCACTACTCCTGTCTTCACCTCAGTATTTATAGAAATATCAACACCTCCTATAACTTGTTTTTCTTTGGTTTCAGATCACCACATTATGCCTGTCCTGAAGTTATACGGGTGAGTGCATTTACCTGTGATGAAAATGAGCAAATGATGCGATTAAATTATTGATCCAGAAGCAAACGCGTTGAGCCACATGAGCTGAACACCAAGCGATGGCACTAATGATTTTAAAACCATTGAAGGTAAACTTGAAATCTCTCAAACTGACGATAAACCTGGGACCTGTGTTGCTTTATGGGGCCCATCTCTTGTCAAAGTGAGTTTTCACACTGCGCTCAGCACTTAAAAGATTATCCTGCTCCATGAAATAAATGTTGTTTTCACAGTGTCGATGGAGACAGAATAAGGACAGGGATTAAAATGGATTGCAGAGTTTCCTTTGACGGAAATGTAGCCATGTTGAAGCTTGTATAACTTATAATTCAGGTAAAATAAGTGAATTCTATTTGAATCAACTTCAGATTTATAATATTCTGTCTTACAGGGAGAGAAGTATGATGGGAGGAGAGCAGATGTGTGGAGCTGTGGGGTCATCCTGTTTGCCCTCCTGGTGGTCAGTTTTAACCTCTAGTGTTCACAGTTCAGTTTCATTTTAGTTTGAAATATTTTTTACTCTGTCATTTCCTGTTCTCCCTCTTACCTTCAGGGTGCTTTGCCGTTTGACCACGACAACCTTCGCCAGCTCCTGGAAAAGGTGAAGAGCGGCGTCTTCCACATGCCGCACTTCATCCCCCCAGACTGCCAGTCGCTGCTCAAAGGCATGATAGAGGTTAATCCTGAGAAGAGGCTCACGGTACACTACCCACTTCCACTAGTCAAAACTTTAGAAATTTTCTTTTAAAATTTAATTTATTGCAAAACAAGCATGTGATAGTGATACAATTGATTTAATTAATTGCATTAAACAATCTAATCCCCAAAGTTATTACAAATAATAGAAAAACAAAAAAAGAAAACGTCACCACTAAGCATCATTTTCTGAATTAATTTTCTTCATAATTCATTTTCTGAGTTTACTGAGAAACTCCGTAAATAGTAGCCATATTTCTTCAAAATTGACTCCCTTCTATCAATATAAGTGAGTCATTCTGATACAATCCATGATGCCACATATGATTTGATTGTGCATATTTTAGGATTTTAATGTGATAAAACAAGACATAGCACTGCATAATGGTGACGTGGAAGAAAAAGTGTTTCTATTGCATTCTGTTCAGTCCCACTGACTTTGAGAATAAAGTCAGTGGAAGTTAGTAATGGGATTTAATTCAATCTGAGAGTAAATGCTGCTGTTTTATTAAAGCTTCAGAACATTAATCAATAAACAGCATCATAAAGATTGGGATCCACCAATAAAAAGGCTCAGATTTCCTTCATTTTGAGGGATCATTGATGAGAAACTGATCTTATCCATTTCTACGACAGTGTTAAAATCAGCCACTGTCTCATTTTGTTGTGAACCGGGCCGGATTTAGAAGAATTTGAGTCCCTGGGCTGGAAATTTTCTGTTCTCTTCCATTCCAGCAAGGAGTAAAGTTGTAAACTTGGATTTGGCATTCATTATTCTGAGATAATAAAATTTATTCAAAGCAAAAAAAAAAAAGAAAGAAAGAAAAAATCAGCCCAGCTCTGCAGCCATCTGGCTGTGAACAGACTGGAGAAACTAATGGTCCCATCTGCCCTGTTCCTCTTACAGCTAGAGGCCATCCAGAAACACTCCTGGTATCAGTGAGTAAAAATTCTTTCTCTCTGCTGTCAGAAGACGTTGCACCATATTTTTAAGTTAATCCCGGTTGTTTGTGATTTGTCGTAATGAGCAGAGGCGGTCGTAATGAGCCGTGTCCTGAGCAGCCTCCTCCCAGGCGGGTGTGTGTGCAGAGAATCCTGTCGCTGACCGAGTTGGACCCGGACGTGTTGGAAAGCATGCACTCTCTAGGATGTTTCCGCGACCGAGTCAAGCTTACCCGTGATTTGCAATGCGAAGAGTAAGACCGCTGAAAACTTTAGTGTTCGTTCACCTGTCCTGTCATCTTAATGGATTAGGTGGATCTTAAAGGGGCAGTGTTATTCGAAGTCGACTTTTTTGAGCTTTACATCATGTGATAATGTTATCAAAAACATACCTGGAGAGTTGTTTTGATTCTTTCATGCATGTTTGAGAAATCCTTTAATCTCCGTGGCAACCATTCTGCTGTGCAAAACGTCTGGGTAGGTCTAGCTCTGCCTTCAAGGAGCTGCAGTTTCCAAACTCCCATGCTTCCATGCTACAGAGCACATATAGCCCCATGTCCCCCACACTGTGCTCCTTCAGACTAGCCAACAGCAATTAGCAAACACCTTGCAGACTGCACATCTGCAGTCATTGTAGGAGCTACTTCTGAATGCAGTGCTGGTAAAATGTTGTTGAAGGGTTAATAGAGGAGCCAGGTTGTGATGACTTCCAGAAGGCAGAGTTTCAGAAAGAGAGTTTTTAAAGAGACAGAGACCCAATTTCAAGAGTTTAAATCACCTAGTGACATTTAATTTAAATCATATTTGATATAAATAATATTTTTATACAACTGAAGGTAAAATAGTAACTTGATTGTTCTATGAAATGGCACTATGTGCCTGGAAAAGACATAATACTGCCTCTTTAAGGGATAAATAAAGGATTTTAATTGGGTTTAGAAATATATATCTTGAAAACATTACATTTAAACATAAGTATGTAGCTTTAAATTTTGGTAGAAAGGTAAAAATTATTCCTCCATTAACACTATCTTGTGTGAAAAATGTATATGAGACATTGTTTTTATATTTAGAGAAAACCAGGAGAAGATGATCTATTACCTACTGCTGGACAGGAAGGAACGCTACCCAAGCTATGAGGACGAGGACCTGCCTCCACGCAATGACGTTGGTGAGTCAGTAGGTGGCAGTAGCGAACCGTTCAAGAGGGGAAGCTGCTTCTATTAGCTTCTTGTGTCCATATTTTGGAGGGCTGAACCAGTTGATCAGATTAATCACAATAAATCGATTCTGAAAAAGCTAATTTAGTAATTAAATAATAATTAACTGGAGTATGTAGACTCTAAAACATGCCATTTGTTCTTTTAACAAATGGCCAAAACTGTATCAAAAATCTATTAATTTTTTTAAGCTGAAAAATATTATTTTTCTGTAAATATGTTCTATCGAGAATCCCTATTCAGTCATTTTAGCTTCACCGAGTTCAAATTCTGTTAATAAAATCTTCTATTAAGCACCTTTTTATCCAGTTTTTAATTGGTTTATCCAAAAAAAAAGTACATATCAGTGTCAATGTTGCTGCACTGGTTGGAGTTCTACTCCAGTTTAAAGCTGACAGAGCACATTGCCCCGTTATGTTGACGTTTTTCAGCAGACCCTCCCCGGAAGCGTGTCGACTCTCCCATGCTGACGCGTCATGGCCGCTGTCGCCCTGAGAGGAAAAGCCTAGAAGTCCTTAGTGTTACGGAGCAGGGGTCTCCCACTCCACCTCGCAGGGCCCTCGACACAGCTGCACACAGTCAGAGGTAAGTGTGTGTACATTAAATACAAAATTCTCTCTTTATAGACATTAAAAGTTCATTTTATTGTTTTTTTGTCACTTTTATGCTGGTTATTTTCAACAGGTCTCGCTCAGTCAGTGGAGCTTCTAGTGGTCTCTCCTCAAGCCCCCTCAGCAGTCCCAGGGTAAGGACTTCACAGACTTTTAATGCACTTTATCATAGAATGTAATAATCTTCATATGTTAATATTGTGTCTAATGCCTCTTTTAGAAATGATGATGGTTGCCTGTAGCAATCAATAATTGATATTTTCTGCAGATTTTTACAGCGAACTCCCTCACTAATCACTCTGCAAAATATCAACATCAATATGCGGTCAATATTTTCACAGCTCTGAAGATGAAACTGTTAAATATGAATCAACTTTCCACAATCTTTTCTGTACTGTCCATATATCAGTGTCTCCAGTCATTTATGCACATTATCACACCACTTCCAGCTCCTCAAATTAAAATCTTTCTCAACAGGAAGTTTGCATTTTCTCCCTTTATGTCATCTCTCTGCCTCCCTGTGCATGTACGAGAACAACTAGTTTATTATTTACTGAAATAAAGTAGTTTCAATTTGAAGCTTACAGTAACAACCTCACTGCCACTGTCTTCTCTCTGCCACAACACTAAATCCTCTCATATCAATAGTTTTTAGAAAAAGAATAAAATAATCAAACTCAGGGTTTCCCCGGTGGTAGGGGTGCTAGGGCAGTCATCCAGTGGCCCACCTTGTTTTTGAGTTTTAAAAAAATGTTTAAAGTTGACAGACAGGAAATTTGAAAATATCTCTAGGTAGTTATGTATTATTGGAAGATATTAACAGTACCTAAACATCATCTTAAAAAAGGCAAATATAAAAAATGCAATTAAAGTAAATACTTGTTTTGCAGTTCAGTTGTTTAATCCTAATTAAATTATCCAACTTGTTTTGATTAGAGGTGCACTGATTAATCGGTGTCGATTTTCTTAATTTTGGGAGGTCGGTGATCAGCCGATTTTTACATGTGAAGCTGATCTTATCCATTGATCTTATCCATTGATCTTATCCATTGATCTTATCCATTGATCTTATCCATTGATCTTATCCATTGATCTTATCCATTGATCTTATCCACCTCTGCAAAGGTCTAAAAATCAACCACTGTCCTCTTCTGCTCTCCCGTTAGAGAGGTTTGACTGACAGACCAGCCCACAAAGTCATGTTTGTACATTTACATTTAACAATAGCTTCCCCACTGTTGCAAATTCAGCAACTTTCTTGCTATATTGAGCAGCATTTCAGAGAAAGAAAATTGGTATTGGCCAAAATCAGAATCAGCAGGAAAGGCGTTTTAAAAGTTTGGTAATCAGGGATCGACCAGAAAAGTGCAATCCTAGTTTTGATCCTTAATCTGTGACTTATCACTTTATTCACTGGAGTTGTTAGCATGTAGACCGGTAAAGACAGGAAGTGGTTACAGAGTTTCTGTGAATAAAAAAAACACACCTGACCTCAGCCACCCTATGTGTTCACATTCTGACCTCACCATGTTGCCATTGTGCTTCCAATCGTTTCACCAAAGAGACTCTTTAACCTGCCTTTGACGTCAATGTTACTGGTCAGTGACGTGCGGTCAGGGGAGGCAGGTGAGGCAGTGCCTCACCAGCCATCATGGAAAGAAAGAAAATATATAATCATAAAGTAATTTAAATTGTTATATTCATCCGGTGGTTTGTACTAAAAAATATTTATTTTTCATGTAGCTTCACCAATTTCGATTTTTATTTGTTCAAAATCGCTGAATTTTCTTATTTTCCCATTCACACTCCTCCCCCTCACCCACAGTCCTACCAGAGCCCCGTCTTCACTTTCAGCCAGTCAGACGTCACCTGCGCCACTGCTTCCCCCCTCACAAAGGAGTCCAAACAGGGAAACGCCACCACTCCTCGTTCAGCACGGTCTCATGAAATGGTTTAAACAAATTTAATATGTGAACTTATTTCCAATAATTTAGCTTATGTATATAATGTACAGTGCTTTTATCACCAACTGTGTTTGTCCTAAGTCGTGACTAAGCGCACTCTGTGCCACAGGTTACCCCCCAGGGCTCTCCGCTGCCCACACCGTTGGGCACCCCTGTTCACCACCCCCACCACCCCTCAACTGCCCCCTCCTCTTCCCCTCATCCTCATCGATTCGGGCAGAGTGGAGGCGGAGATTATAATAGAGATAGTGATTTTTTCCTCTCCCTCCAGCCCAGGAGGGGGCGGCGGCATGGCGGCCAGCAGCCCCGCTCACTGGAGGACTCGCCTCAATTCTTTCAAGAACAACTTGCTGGGATCGCCGCGATTCCATCGCCGCAAATTACAAGGTGAGTTTCTACGTTATGTTGCAATAAACCAGTATTTATAAACCTTCACTGTCAGATTACAACCATAAACTTCATCAAAATTTTAAGTTGGGATGCACTGATCCACTTTTTTCATTTCTGAGACTGACCTAGATATCTAAGGTTTAGTATTGTCTGATATGATCCAATACATAATGACAGCACTGAATTGACTCAAGATCTTTATTTTTTAAAACACATACGTGAATTACAAATTTATCTGATAACTCTGCACCAGTGCAGCACATTTAAATACACCAATAGCTTCACAGACTTGGTCAAACATGTAAAAACAACGTTAAGTTTTCAGCCAGTGGAATTAGAAGTAGAACAGCTAATGTAAAATAAAGACAGAAATGGAACCTGACATCGGCTAGAATTTTTTTCCAACATTGGGACCAATACATTTAACAATGGATCGGTGCATCTCTTGTTTTAAGTAATAGGTAAACATAAGCGGAGCATAACGGTGAAGTCACACTAAACTACCCAGGGTTTCAACATTTTTTGTTGCTACTTTGTATTGATCTAAACCCATAAAGTACGCTGAGGTTTGTGTTTGTAATGAGACCAAAATGTTGATGTTTTGTTTTTAAATGAGGTGAATCTAGGATACAACCTCCATTACTTCCAGCTGTTTATGAAATTATCTTTAATTTAGATCTTTCTCTCCCAGTTCCGACGTCAGAGGACATGTCCAGCCTAACGCCAGAATCCAGCCCAGAGTAAGACTCCTGCCTGCTCTTTTATTCACCCACTATAACTCTCCTGCCTTTCTACGTTCCCGCTCACTGCCTGCAATTTTTAATTTGTCATCAAGGCTGGCCAAGAAGTCCTGGTTTGGGAATTTCATCGGTTTGGAGAAAGAGGAGCAGATCTTCGTGGTGATCAGGGACAAACCGTTGAGTTCTGTTAAAGCCGACATTGTCCACGCTTTCCTGTCAGTGAGTATCTGATGCATTCTGTCCTACTCGCTGCTCTGGTCAACTTTTATTTGTACATGAGCATGGCTCTCTGGGAGAGAAAGGCATTCACATGCACTCTCATGCTGTGCACCTCATTGCTTCTCATTATTTCACTCTTCTCTGTTTAATTTCTGTTTGAGCTCGCTCATTTGTGGCACGTACATGGGGCACGTTGCTTTCACCAATGGCTCACTCTCTGTCTCTCCTGTCCTCACCCTCACCCTTTGTGTCCCCTATGCTCACGTCGGACCCCTTGTACCTCTCCCGCCTCGTAAGTCTGTCGGTCTCTCTGCTTCTTCTCTGTCTCCCCACCACGCAGATCCCGTCGCTCAGCCACAGCGTCATCTCCCAGACCAGCTTCCGGGCAGAATACAAATCCTCCGGCGGTCCCTCCGTCTTCCAGAAGCCCGTCAAGTTCCAAGTGGACATTGCCTTCTCCGAGGGCGAGAGGGAACGGGACAGGGAGCGGAGCGAGAGGGAGGGGAGGAGGGAAACAGGAATCTACAGCGTGACGTTCTCCCTCATATCAGGCAAATGACATTTACGTACTTTTAAACGGGAAGGCTTTATGTCACATCCACATGATTTGTATAAGTGACGCGACCACTGCACTGAACCCCATTGAGAGCCTCATGGTTATTCCACCTGAGTTAGTAGTATCGTTGTTTCTTAATGAATATAAACTTATTTTCTTTGCATTGTTTGAGGTCTGAAAGCACTGCATCTTTTTTTTATATTGACCATTTCTCATTTTCTGAAAATACTGTAAATACAAATTTTTTGCTAGGAATTTCGGAGACATGTTGTCAGTAGTTCACAGAATGAAAGAACAATGTTCATTTTACTCAAACATGTACCTAGACAGAGTAAAATCAGAGTAACTGATAATTTTGCAGTGGTCTCTTAATTTTCAAATCAGCTAATGTTGAAGACAGAAATGGAATGCCCATCATTTGATTTTATTTCTTTCAGTTAAAAATGCAAAATAATTTTATTGTGAATTCTTTTCTTTTAACCTGTTCAGCAACAAATTAACATATAATATTTTTAAATGAAATATCTGAAAATGTTTCTCAGAGTTGTCCAGTTTCCTAACTTGTTGGTCAAGATATCATTGTTAGTTTATTCCCAGCAACAAAAATGAGAACTCTCTTTGAAAACCCTGAACTGGATTTAGTCCATTTTACTTATTAGGTGTAACTAGGTTGTGGCTGGAGATTTCAGTCAGTCAAGTTTATTTGTATTGAACATTTCAACAACAAGGTTTTGGATCCACAGGGGCCGAGGACATGTCCAGACAGCCAGAATCCAGCCCAGAGTCAAGCCCAGCTTCTCAGCTCTCATGATCAGCCACTGGTAACCCTGTTGCCTTTAAGACCGCCTATCCGCCAGTTTTAACTTCTGCAGTAATTCATTTATTTTAAATTGATCTCAAGAAGTCCTTACAAATTTTGGCCTTTCAACCTTGGAAAATTTGAAATTAATCTCAAAAATTTTCTAGAAAATCATGGAAAGTTCTGAGGTAAAAGTTTAAATTTTTCCAGTTTCAAAGTGAATAAAATGTGTGACTATTTGAGCTAAAAATGTGCATGTTTTTTCAATAAAATTTCTGGAAATTTCAAACTCAAATAGTTGAACATTTTCAACTTTTGCTCTGACATTATTTCCACAGTCTTTCTAGAAATCTTCTGAGATTAATATAATTGGATTGGTAAGAATGCACCATATAAACCCTGGGAGTGACTTTCCTGTTCTGCTCTGTTGATCCCTTCCCAGATGAGACGTCGGACCCCTTGTACCCCCACCGCCAAAAGTCTGAGGCGCTTCTGAGGGTCTGTCTCCCACCAGCAGATCCGTCAGGCCAGCCACAGCGTCATCTCCCAGACCAGCTTCCGGGCAGAATACAAATCCTCCGGCGGTCCCTCCGTCTTCCAGAAGCCCGTCAAGTTCCAAGTGGACATTGCCTTCTCCGACCCCATTGAGAGCCTCATGGTTATTCCACCTGAGTTAGTAGTATCGTTGTTTCTTAATGAATATAAACTTATTTTCTTTGCATTGTTTGAGGTCTGAAAGCACTGCATCTTTTTTTTATATTGACCATTTCTCATTTTCTGAAAATACTGTAAATACAAATTTTTTGCTAGGAATTTCGGAGACATGTTGTCAGTAGTTCACAGAATGAAAGAACAATGTTCATTTTACTCAAACATGTACCTAGACAGAGTAAAATCAGAGTAACTGATAATTTTGCAGTGGTCTCTTAATTTTCAAATCACCAAGTTGAAGGCATACAATGCCCACATTTGATTTTTATTTCTTTCAGTTAAAAATGCAAAATAATTTTATTGTGAATTCTTTTCTTTTAACCTGTTCAGCAACAAATTAACATATAATATTTTTAAATGAAATATCTGAAAATGTTTCTCAGAGTTGTCCAGTTTCCTAACTTGTTGGTCAAGATATCATTGTTAGTTTATTCCCAGCAACAAAAATGAGAACTCTCTTTGAAAACCCTGAACTGGATTTAGTCCATTTTACTTATTAGGTGTAACTAGGTTGTTTTTTTTGAGTAAAAAGTGGCTGGAGATTTCAGTCAGTCAAGTTTATTTGTATTGAACATTTCAACAACAAGGTTTTGGATCCACAGGGCCGAGTCGCAGATTCAGACGGGTGGTGGAAACGATTCAAGCCCAGCTTCTCAGCTCTCATGATCAGCCACTGGTGCAAGCCCTATGTGGTAAGACCGCCTATCCGCCAGTTTTAACTTCAACGAAGCAGTAATTCATTTATTTTAAATTGGTCTCAAAGTTTGACCCTTTTCTTACAAATTTTGACCTTTCAACCTTGGAAAATTTGAAATTAATCTCAAAAATTTTCTAGAAAATCATGGAAAGTTCTGAGGTCGAAAAGTTTAAATTTTTCCAGTTTCAAACGAATAAAATGTGTGACTATTTGAGCTAAAAAATGTGCATGTTTTTTCAATAAAATTTCTGGAAATTTCCAAACTCAAATAGTTGAACATTTTCAACTTTCGAAGCTCTGACAATTTCCACAGTCTTTCTAGAAATCTTCTGAGATTAATATAATTGGATTGGTAAGAATGCACCATATAAACCCTGGGAGTGACTTTCCTGTTCTGCTCTGTTGATCCCTTCCCAGATGAGAAGAGCAGTCGTCCCCACGGGACCCCCACCCGCCAAAACTCGAGGCGCTCTGAGGGTGGGGGCGACAGGTGCGAGTGGGGCGACCGAGCAGACGGCGGAGGCATCGGAGGCAGCGGAGGAGTTCTACAGCGCAGAGGCTCGGCCAAGGAGAGAACCCGCCTCCTGTCCTCTAACGGAACCCAGTCCCAACCGTAGGATAGAGCGAGAACACGCTGCAGGATGCTTGAGCTGCACCAGAAACCAGACAGTAATAACTCCACCTTCAAGTTTCCCTGCGAGCTACGAGCCACCCCGATTCTTCCTTGACTTCGTCACTGAAAGTGCTTAACCGTTACAAGGATTGAGCCTTTTTCCCCCTCCCATCTTGCATTGTTTTGCCAACATAATCTTGATGTTCCGGATCACCATTAGTCCTACTTTTAAAAGAGGAAGAAGTTTTAAGGAGCCACCCTTTAATTTAAAAGAAAAAAAAAAGGAGTGTGAGAATGAGCAGTTTGGTATCCATAATTTAAATATAAAAAATGTTTTGAAGCTATTATAACTATTGCCTGTGACAAAAGAACAATTATGATTGAATTGATGGTCAAAATAAAGGTCAGACCATTGGTTCACATCCAAAATTTACTCCTTAAATTAATGGTGGCGCTTGTGTCCCTGCCAAGCAACACGCAGATAATAGTCCCTCTGGAGAGAAATGTAAATGTATTGCAGCATAAAAACTTTAAATTTTAGCAACATGCTACCAGGAGGTTCCGCTTTTCTCTTAAGAAACTGCATCCTCTATTTCCAGCAGCGGCTTTTGTTGATCTAAAGAAAGCCAACAAGTAAGCTAAGTAAGTGAATGTGAAAAAACTTATTTTTTTATTTTGGTTTTTATTTGTGTTAACGTATTTCCTTTTATTTGAGGATGTCAGTAGCACAGTGGTGTTGGTGAAGACAGCAGCAGAAACAGTCTGAACGTTGTTGGCATAAGTTGAGTTGTTTTGTATTTCCTTTTTACTCAGAGACGGTATAAAACAATGCATCTATGATTCTGCATTGGACCCTCGTTGCTCCGGTTGCTTTGGTTTGAACAGATACATGAACATTGCGTTAAGGGCCATGGGGAGGGCATTGTTAATACGTGAATAGATCTCTGAACCGCGTTGGAGGTGTTTGTGCCCAGACTGAATCAGAAGAGCATTCCTGACCTTGGGATCAACCAGAAAGCACCTCTCATCTGAAGCTTATCTCCTATTGCCATTGTATTCACATACTGACCGTAAGGAAAAAAAAAAAACCCAATAAAACAGAAAACTCATGAGTGGACATTTTTATGACGCTGGACTCACAAGGTTTGCACAGGACTTAAAAAAAACAGGAAGCAAGCATCTCCCAACAACCCCGCACTCCTCATCTGAGTGTTCACCAACAAGCCAAGCGTTGGATCTCCAAGTGTCACGCCATTGGACAAGCACGACGTAGCAACTCGGACATCCACATGTTACCCCAGTACTACGCCAGACCAGTCAGTGTTCTTCACCAGTCTTCCATTCAGCACAATATGCAACGTAGTGCAGGAGTTTCAGTTTTTCATTAATTTATTTGATTATTTATTTATTTATTTATTTTGTTATTTATTCATTTATAAATTTAAGTTAGAGTTCGGTTTTGCCATATGTTTGTTTACAAAGTGTATCCCATGTCATGAGAACCATTTTAATAACAATCTAACTCACTCATAATCACTCTGATTTTCCTTTCCTCCTCTGATAGATGTGTTGACTCGTTTTCTTTTCCTCAGTGACCTTCGTCTGAATCTCAAGCTTCTCATGTTTATCTCTGGTTTCTGGAATCTGTGTGTGAACTGATGACTGAGTGAGAGAGAGAGATTAAAGCTTCGCAGTAGCTATACGTTGAGCTGATTCCGCATGGCGACTTCGCCCAACCTAACCATATCAAATTAACTACCGAAGCCAAACCCTACAAGGCGCTGTTTATTTCTCTTTTACACATTTTTAGCGTTCGCTTCACTCATTTGCGTCTCTTCACTCCCCGCCACCCTGTCGTATACCCATCATCACCAGACAAAATGTACAGAGTTGTTTGCCTCACTGTTAGTACACACTTTTACGATCGCTCGCCTTCATTTCTGGTTTCATTTCTCAAACCACTTTCACTTTCATTGACCCAGCCCTGGCTAAGATTGTAAACTATTCTCCATTCATAAGGGTCAGTAGAATAAGGTGTTTAAAAAAATGAAGTGTCTGTATCATAATTTAAATATAAAAAGTGCACTATTATAACTATTGCCTGTGACAAAAGAACAATTATGATTGAATTGATGGTCAAAATAAAGAGAGATTCACATTATTGTTATGGTGACAATAATAAACCTTAAATTTATATGTGTGTCTATTTACTTTCTTAGTTACAAAGTTGTTTACCTTTCACTTTATGTTTCTAAATGTTTTAATGATATTCTGTTACACTTAAAGCTACTACACATGCTTTTCTTTTTGTATAATTAAATTCTCTTTAGGTGCATTTTGTCATCTAAAAAATAAGATGCCCTTGTCAGTTTTACTTTTAGGTAGTTATTTAAATCAAGAATAATCTACCCTCACAAAATCAATCTTTCATAAACACATGCCTGTGATGACATCACACAAGGTGAGTTTATATTTATTCCTTGTTTTCCCCCCTTTTCAGTTGTGTTTTTTAAATCAAATTCCACATTTAAAAGTGTTTACCTGTGTTCTGATTTGAGAACACTTAATTTAAGAAAATATAAACCACAATAAAAATGGTTTGTTAAGAGAATCAGGTCCAGGGAAGACCAAAATGGCTACATCGACAGTGATCATAATGAAGGTAACGTATAGGAACTATGTAGTCTGGTTGATGTGTTTCATCAAGATGATTCTCTGCTGTTTCCTGCAGAACTGCTGCATCACCGCCATACTTTTACATGAAAGTATAACCAGGGAAACAGACTCAACTTATATATATATCTCCAGTACAGCCTGCCAGCATCATTCCAGTCAAAACTAAAAAGAATATCCATATGATAATGCATGCTATTGTTTTGTTATGATGGCGCTTTCAATTTCATTATAGTAATTTACGGTACTTGAAGTCGCGTCTTTTTCCACGGAGAATGGATTTAAAAAGGTTGAAAGGTAAACTTGGAAAACTCCAAAGTTCTCCAATAACTCCAAAGTTGTTGGAGAACTTTTGAACAATATACACATTTTTCTTTTCTGGAGATAGATTTGTGTATTACGAAATCAGTAACTCTAACATGGTATTAAATTAATACCATTGCAGTGATAAAAAATAGACAAATTAAGTCGGTGTTTTTTAGATTATTATATCACAAATGTACTACAGTGATATATTCAAACTTTTATCCAAAACTGAAATTGTGCGCTTCGGTTCAAGAGCGACCTTCAAGTTTTAATTACCAAATTTCCGACACTCTGTGAAGGCAGCATCCACTCATCCGAGCGAGCATCTGTTGTGGAGCGCAGTCGCTGAGGAGGAAGACTGAAAGCGACGGGACTCTACCGGGGACGACGTCAGAAGTTAATAATCTGTTCCACCTTCACTGAATCCTGGACATTTCACCTCTTTTAATAAAAACAGGTGAGTGTAAGACGCGTCGCAGGAGAGAGGCCGCATCTTTGGCAGAGCATTAGCAAACCTTATCAGTAGCCGTTTTGGTGCTGGGCGCTCTGGCTAGGCGCCACTAGCATCAGCTAGCGTTGACTCGGCTGTCACTTATAGCGACAGCTCGATTTAATCGCCCTACGTTGGCAAACGCATAAAAGACCAGTTTGAATTTATTACCTCAGTAGTCAGACAAAGCGCTTCTGCTGTTCTCCTACATTAAAATCCACTCTACTTTCAGATTACTTAAGGAATGCGGTTGGTCTCATTGTCGGTTAGCCTGAATTACCTGACCCATCTTCACCGATAGAGTTGAAACATTAGCTGCTGCCAGTTGAAAATTCACTGATCCGAGCAACACTCTTGATTCAGAAAGGTCAGAGCACATTACACTTGACTTATATCGTTTGATTGCCATTGAAAGAGCTTACACTCATAATTATTCCTCCACGAATGGGGAATACCTATATTTCCACATAAAGGGATTAATCAAATTATGAGGGCTCTGGATGTTACTGCAAGTGTTTAAAGTAGCCCTTATGTTGCTAGAAACAATATAGGGAAGTCTTTTTGCTTAATGACACAGTAATGGGAAGAGACATGCCGTAAATATTTGTAATTAACACACAGGTCTGTAGGTGATTGTGGTTGTTAGTTAGTTTTTCCGTCTTCCTGTCATTCATCTCTGAAAGGAAAGTTCATTTAAGAGGTTAACTCTGGAGAAAGGCCTTCTGCAGATCTGTGTTGTGTTTTGCCCTGATTGCCACGGATCCATAAAACCAGACCCACACCAATCAGGCTTTTCCTGACACATACTACTTTCCGGTTTACTTTGAGGTCTGACCTGCTTGTTCTGACTTTGGCAGGCTGCAGCACACAAGAGGAAAACATGGATTAGAGGTTGTTTGGTAGCCGTAGTAGTTCTAAATCCAACAGAAAATTAAAGAACTGCAAGGTTAACTCCATTTATGCATCATCACATAAATATGTTCTCTTAACTGGTGCATTTTTAACCTTAAGAATGAGATTTTTTTTATTTGCTGCATTTAACAAAGGAGGAAAAAAATTTTTTTTGTATTTGAGCCAACTGAAGGAAAATGAGCCAATTATAATTTCAATTGCTTTCCGTGTCTCTACATTAAATTCAAGTCTTCAATTTTAGGTTGTATTTGACAAAGAAAAGTTACATCATTTATCTTAATTTACCCTGATATATATTTTTTTAAGTTAATGCTACTCAACTACTGTAAAGTCATCTTATTGTGTGTAAATTTAGATTTTTGCTGTTGTTTGTTTGAACTGAAATGCATCTCTTGTGTATTTTTCCATGCAGACACTGTAGTGATCTAAATGCCTGAGGCATTTACCTTTGTCCCAGTTTATACAAGCCCGGCTAAGGGCGCCTCCCATCTGAGGTTGGATTCTTGTAATTTTTCAGTTGTCCAATTGTTTTTTTATCTTGTATTATTCACACCTTTTGTCCAGAACCTGCAGCTCCTTATGGACGTTATCCACACCCTTGGTGCCGTTTTACATTTTGCCACAATGGAACCACAAACTTTAATTTGCTTTCTTGAGATTTTATGTGAGAGAGAAACACATAGAGGGGCTTATTTGTGAGGCAGAATGAAAATTGTATGTGTTTTGCGAATGTTTTGCGTTTCAGGTACACGTCTTTGTGGTGTTTTATGTTTGTGTTTGATTTTACTTGCACATTTAAATAAGTACTGTTCCTAAAGTTTCTATAAAGTCACCCTCCCTTTCATTTTGTTATTGTATTTGTTGACAAAATGTGTGTAGTTGTCATTTTAACCTTGTTTTGTATAACCTCTGTTTTCAACAAGACAAATCACTCATTGTTCAAGGACAACAGATGAAAAATATTCTTTTGGCTAATTCTGGTGCGTTTAATATGCAGTGTCCCTGCCAAATAAATTAACAGATTTCAAACTAAATTGATAATCTCAGGACACAGGTTGGCTGAAAACAGATGCATGCCACGTTTCTTTTAGATTTTTAATTAAAAGAAAAACAAAACATAAAATCATGTATCGTTTTTCTTCTACAGCAACATTATTCACTACTTTGTCTCACCTAAAATCCACAAATGCACATCATAATTTCAGGCTTTATTAGGATAAAATAGGTCTCAATATTTTAATATTTTAACCAGCTGCCCTGTATACAATCTCTTACCCATTTGTACTCTGAGATTGTTTGATAGCATACCAACCTAGAACCTGTTTGTTTTTTTTCTTAAATATTTGTCAGTTTCTGAAATTAAAAGCTTTGCTCCATTCATGCATCCTTTCTCAATTTTTGAGTTTGAAAATTCAATAAAACCACCTTCAGTCTCTTTCTTCTTTATCTTAAATTATTCACTGTCAAATATTTGTTTGCTTGACTTCTTGTTTTCTCCTCGCCGTATAAATGAAGCCACATCTGCAGCTTCATCAAAGCGGAGGCGTCTCTCTCAGACTGTATCTCCGTGTTTCTGTCTATCAGCCTCTGTGGCGTCTCTGTGAGGAAGCTTGAAGAGGTAACCGGTGCTGAAATCTGCTGTTTGAAGTCGGCCATGTTACCACAATATGAAACACGTTAGTGGGAAACGCATGAGCATCTGGTTTCCTTCATGTTGTTAATGCTGACTAAACCTCAGGCCATTATCCATAACCTATTTATAAAGGGATAAAAACAATCAATTTCTTTTTGTGAAGAGAAGCAGGAAATGCTCTGAACATAATTCTGCTGATCAGATCAGCATCCAGTCAGTGATTCCCACCATAAATAAGATGTTTTAATGTCATCATTAATATTTTAATGTTGTAGAACAACGAGAATAAGGGCATCATCGAGAAGTGAGAATAAAAATATAGATGTTTTCACAATGTGTTACAAATATAAATCCAACCAATGAGGTGTGCCCTGTCACAATAATCAATAAATCAATTAATCGCATTATAAATTAAACTGAGATCGATCATTTTCATGTGGACAACAGTTGTTAAAAAGTTGGTATTTTTAAAAATGCTGCAAAAATTTGACACCAGTATAAAGTACTTATTGTGCACTACCTGTCAATAAGTCTCTGTTTTTGGTTACAAAGACTTCATAATCCATTTCAATTATTGTTCTCTTAGTTGTTTTGTTTTATTTTGGATATTTAACATATTTTCTAGTTCCAGTGTTAAATATTCTTTATAAATTAAAGTTTAGATTGCCTTTTTAAGTCACCTGGATTTATATAGAAACATCACAACACATCGTCTCAACACACTTTACAATAATAAAAAGTCAGTTCAATCCAATTATTCTGAGTCAGTTACATCAATTTCAACTGATCCTCGTTATCAAAGTTTTGTTTATTGTTCAAATTGATTAACAGCAGGAATTTCTCTTTTGTTTCTACCATTTAAAAGAACCTCAAAAATGCACTTTAAGGACATTTTCAATGAGTCAAAGACTGACTGTTGATAAGTGTTAATTATTAACAAAAACTAAGGGATGTAAAATATTTAAATTTTTCCTTCCCCTGTTCTTGTAACTTGTGTTTGGTGTCCTGGTATTCATTTCATGAGTCATTTCAAGGAATTCGGCTGATTGGAGTCGTCTTATCTGTTCACTTTATTGCTTCTAAGCAGAAATTCACATCAAACTTTGATAATCTCAAACTAAATCTTGCTATAATTTAGCTTTTCCCCTATTGATATGATGTTTATTTGATCTCAAAGAATCTCTTTCATCATCAAATCTGAACAGATTCATGAGCCTCTAATCATGGTTTTAGTATCAGACATTTGGAAAGGATTGTTTACAGAATAAACTCATGTCAGAAGTTAACGATCTCTGAAGAATGTCAAACATTTTTTCATGGCTGCTGTTTGCGCCTGAGGTCACTAGTTTTGGTATTTGTCTCGTCTGAGAGGTTTTTTTTTCTTCTTTTTTTAATGTTTGCTGTCATGTCGCGGATCTCTCCATCAGGTCCACTGTTACCATGGCGGAGGCCCACCAGGCTGTAGCCTTCCAGTTCACCGTCACTCCAGACGGCATCGACCTGCGGCTGTCCCACCAGGCGCTCTCTGAGATCTACCTCTCCGGGGTTCGCTCATGGAAGAAGCGCATCATCAGAGTCAAGGTAGAGGAGTGGCGAACCGTTAAAGCTTTTATTTTATTGCTGCTTTTTGGGACATGTGACAAAACGGTTTAAAATAAGCAGGTCCTATTGAACTTCAGCCAGTTCTGAACTCTTGCTTAAGGCAGAGGTAAGATCACAAAGCAGTTGGAAGAGCAGGGGTGTCCAAAGTGTGGCCCGGGGGCCATTTGTGGTCCTCTCAACAATTGTGAGTGGCTCATTGACTTGATCACAATTCAAGAATAGCCTGAAAATTGGTTTGCTGGGGGATGCAGATCCATATTTTAAATCTGTGTTGGTGAAATAAAAAAAAAAAAAAAAGCAATAGACGTTTAAAATCTTAGAATGGAAAATGTAACATGCAACACAAAGTATTCATCCAGTTTATCAGGTATAGGGACCAAAAACATCCAGTGACTTTTACTAAAAGGCAGGCTTGGGCCTGTTTAATAAACTTTGTGAAAAAGTAAGAATGATCCGCAAACAAACACTGAGACATTGTAAACTTAGATATGTAGTTTTTTGTTTTTGTGCGGACAGACTGAGATCTGGTGTTTTTTTGGGGGGGGTGAGGTGAGGGATTGCACCGTGCTTTATTAAAACAAATTATTTTAGTTTATTTCAATGTTTTTTTGTACCTCTGTATAACAGAAAATTCTACTAAAAATATTTGGGGAAAAATAAAAGTGATACATAGACAATTTGTGGGTTAAAAAGACAAAAAAATTCAGAAAAAAAGAAAAATTTAGGATATGGTTTGTTGTTTTGTTTTGATTTTTTGATTGTTTTTAATCTGGCAAACCTGCAAGACCCTTTAAAGAACAACAGAAATCTGACTGCTTTGCTTATTGCATTAAAATATTATGTTTAGTTTGTTCATTTACTAAGTAAAAATAAAAATACTAAAGGTTCTTTGGCCCCCCGCAGTAATTGCAACTTGACATTTTTGGCCAAAAAGTTTGGACACCCCTGTGGTAAATAATTATACTGATATTTTAAAGACGCTTCAGTAACGATGATAAAAAACCTCCAGAAAACACTGAGAAATTTTCACGTTCAACATTTATAATTATAGAACATCCAGCTACCAATAGTGTAACTCTAATACTATTTTTTCCTGAAATAATTAATACTGTTTAAATATACTTTATTGATTGTCACAGGTCTGTAAATTCTAACTAATTTGCTCATTTGAAGGAAAAAATCCAATCTTTTTGGATGTACAGTTGATGTAGAGCTAAAAAAAACAACCATTAAGCAGTTTACTACTACGTTTATTTAATAGAAATATTTAATTTAACTTTCAGATCCAGGACAGAAAAACAATTAAATGTTTTTTTCCTTTCGCCTTAACAGAACAGAGTGATCTCAGGTGTGTATCCTGCCAGTCCTTCTTCTTGGCTGTTTGTGGTGATCGCCATCCTGGCCACCATGTACACCCGCTCCGACCCGTCCATGGGACTCATAGCCAAGATCCAGGAGCACCTGCCTGTCAGGTAACCAACTCTATCAATCCATTTGGCATTCATCAATATTACATAGAAATAGAAGTTCATGTTTTCAATTTTTTTCCTGACTTAACTTTTTCTCTCTTTTTCAAATATTTACTTTTTTCAAGCCAACTTGTCGTGTGATAAACAAAAACCTCAATTTAAAGGCGGTAAAGTGTAATAAACACTACAGTTTCCATCCCTACATTTGTCATATTACAAGCAAATATTTGATTGAGTTTTGAAGTGAAAAATGCTTCACTTTGTCTTCATTTTTTCACAAGTAAAAATCTGAAGTGTGACGTGAAATGATTGGTTCAATTCTGCCGAGTCAGCACTTTATAAAGCTGCATGTGCACGTCCTCAGGCTGGTTCTTGCTCATTCTTCAACCCAAACACATCCATATTGGATGGAGACTGTCTGTTAACAGCATTTTGGACTTGGACTAGGCCATTTTTAACACATTATTGTGCTTTGGTCTGAACCAGTCCAGCTCCGTTCTGCTGGAAGGTGAATCTTTGCCCAAGTCTTAAGTTTTTTGCAGCTTTTTAACAAGTTTGAATAGAAATATGGGTTGAGGATGGAGAATGATGACATCTCCGCTGAGTTTCACATAAAAGCTCAATAAAGATGAAATACATGGAGGTTTGTAACATCAAAACTGTAGAAAAGCTCAGGAGCTGTGAATACTTTTACAGATAACTGTACTTGTTTATTCATTCTATGTCTTATAATTATCACGCACTCTTATTTCATAGGATTGACGTACATTTGACAAATAATGCAAAATATTAGTCCAAAATACCTGGCTTCATTAAATCTTTTATTTTGACGGTCCATGAAGTCTGGCGGCTCTTCACTACATTTACAGTTTCAGTCGTTTTGCTTTTAGATGGTGGCGGTTAAACAGAAATATCAAGGTCTGTGCCTAATTATAGAGAAATCTTTCCTGACAAAAACAAAACCTGGTAAAATATTTGACTGAAGTGAGGTGTTTGTCCAACTATGACTGAGACAAGAAGCAGGAAATTGCACTAAAACAGATTACAGGCTAACATTATAATATTTCCTTTGCTTTACTATTTGTTGGAAGGAGGATTTCTGATATTTACCGTGCAGATTCTCCATAAACATGCAGGCGTGAGAAATGCAAAGTGGCTGCATGTTGAAAACGTAACTGAACAAATGTTCCGTCCACATTTAAATTTCTACATTTGCATAAAACCGTCTTATAGATCTGGATGGTGCGTTATCAGGATTTTGTTTTGAAAGCTTGCTTACTGTGTCTCACTGTGGTTTGCAGCCAGATTAGCACGCAGTGCCAAGCGGTGGTGTCAGCGGTGGTCTTCAGCACGATGCTGTGGCTGCTGCTCATCTTCACCATGCGGCTGTGCCTCAAGCAGCTGCTCTCCTACCACCGCTGGATGTTCGAGCAGCACGGCAAGATGTCCACCACCACCAAAATCTGGGTGGTCAGTTCTGCTTCCTCACCTGCTAACCAACCAGAGTTCACCTGTTCTGACACTTTGTACAGCATAACTTACAACTTATTGTCTACTCTTTTATTTAAAAGTATCTATTTTTGTTATCAAGTCATTTTAAATCAATCTGCATGCATATAACATATAAGTGTCTATGTATGTGTATATATATATATATGTATACACTTAGAAATAAATATATCTTTATTTCTTGAATAAAGATTCAAGAAATTATAATCTTTAATGGTATATATATATATATCTATATATATATATATATATATATATATATATATATATATATATATATATATATATATATATATAGATATATATATATAGATATATATATGTATATATACATACATACAGTGATGTATTAGGGCCATTTTATATTGGGAAAATAAACTAGACAATTTATGCCAAAAAAAATTTTAAATTTAGGAAAAAACAAGGAAATTTTCTACTTTGAAAATTTGTAGAGAAACAAAGTTTCTACAAAAACATTTTTGTTTTTTCTAGAAACCTTCAGAGATTAATCTAAAATTTTGACGTTTTTTTCTTGTACATTTCGGACTTTTCCAGCTCAGAAATGTCCTTGTATTTTCTGGACCATTTCAGGAAATTATCAACTTTTCAAACTGAAATTTCCTTGTTTTTTTTTTTGTTTTTTTTATGAATTCTTTGATTAATCTCAAAATTTGAATTTTCTAGAAAAATTTCTTAATATTTTCTACAAAATACACTGTTGTATAAATGGGTCAAGCTAGCAAATTAAACCATCTAGTTGGATCCATTTGCTCCGTTTGGGTCTGTTTGTCGCGTTCCAGGCTCTGGTGCGGATCTTCTCTGGCAGGAAGCCTCTGCTCTACAGCTACCAGGGATCGCTGCCAAACCTGCCTGTGCCTGCCGTGAAGGACACAGTCAAGAGGGTGAGATATTATGATGCAGAGGAAATTATGTCTGTGATTACAAAAGGAAGAGAAATAAAACACATTTTCTGTCCCATTTACATCTAAAGTTTCTGTTCCAATCTTTGTCTTAATTTTTATTTTCCCCTGCAAAACACTTTTTTGTTTCTCTTGTATAAAGTTATATTTATTAACTTTAAATGTATAGTAAGCTCCACCTTTTCCCAGTCATAGTCAACTGTATATTTACAATGTTATGGGTTATTTTGAAAATATAAGAGTAATAATTTCTTGCCAAAATTGGCTTTTATTTTAGAAAGGCTAATGCTAACTTGCTTTCTACTAATTCTGCTATTACTGATTTTTTTTTACAGAAAGGTTTGAAAGTTTGTGCTCTGCAGTTTCATCAAACTTACAAATTATCTTTGATTGGCATAAATTTAATAACTTGGTGTGATAACATTCTTACACTGCGTTGTACACAGCCTATAATGCAGTTTGTCAAGCTTTGCACACAAAATTAGATCATGTTCTTTAAATTGGCTTTGCTGTTTAGCATAGCTTGCTAATGACACAGTGGGCTTGCGTGCAGATTAAATGTTTGATTTTTTTTTTCTATTCTGTTTTTTCCAAACTGCTGCTGTCAGCCATTCTGCTGTTTTTTTTGTTTGTTTTTTTTTACTAAGTGAACTGATCACTCCTACATCTAGCACCTGAATTGCTCAGTAGCTGTAATTACCTGCAGCCTTTCTGCTGTGAAAGGGGTCAACAACATATGATGACATTTTCAGCAGTTTTCACCAATGCTGGATGTTTGTTAAACTCGTTACCTCTGCTAGCTGAAACAGTAG
Organism: Gambusia affinis; assembly: GCF_019740435.1. NCBI lineage: Eukaryota > Metazoa > Chordata > Actinopteri > Cyprinodontiformes > Poeciliidae > Gambusia > Gambusia affinis. The sequence continues at coordinate 21,496,157 of NC_057887.1, forward strand.
CTTTCTCTGTCTATTAACATCCAGCAGGAATTTTCCAGCTGATTTCCTAGATTTGCAAATCCAGGAGTTCTACTTGAGATGTTTGCTGAAAGCTTTGGTAGAATAAAACAAAACCAAGTTTCTTTAATCCTGTTCGACTTTCTGGTTGCTGAGTTTTTATGACTGTAACTCATCAAATGTGTTGCTTGAATGTTGGCTTCATTCTTCGTTCACTGACGGTGTTTCTGTAACTTTTTCAATTTTTAATGTGTTGAAAAATTGTTTATGTACAATTTATGACTTCCGGAATAAAATTTGCCTAATTATTGCCCAGTATTCTAATTTAAATGTATTTGACAGAAACTCATAAACTGATAAAAAGGTAGAGCTGTCCATAAAGTCACTTAAAAAGCCTTTATTCCTCTGAATCAGATCAAATAATATATCGTATCCTGTCCTCTGTAGTATCTTGAATCAGTGCGCCCCCTGGTGGACGACGCGGAGTACGAGCGGAGAAACAAGCTGGCCGCGGAGTTCGAGAGCAGCCTCGGTAAACGCCTGCAGTGGTACCTCAAACTCAAAGCGCTCTGGGCCTCAAACTACGTGAGTGACTCTCCATCAAAGCGAGGCTACTTAGATGTTCAAGTCAAAAGAAAAAAGAAATTCTATTAATAATAAATAGATTTGGTGGATTTCTGTGGTTTGAATTATTTATCTCGCCTAAATAAATAATACATTTGTGATGTCTGCTGTGTAGCTCTCTGAATGAATGTTTTTGCACATTTCACATTTCAGGTTAGTGACTGGTGGGAGGAATACGTCTATCTACGAGGACGGAGCCCCATCATGGTCAACAGTAACTACTATGGCATGGTACTTACATTTATTTATAATTAAAAAATGGATATGTATTTTATAGATACTACAGTTTTTATGAAGGAAATGCTTCTATGAATCAACTTTGTTGATGCAAGTTATAAACTGCATTGACCAGTTTAGGACTTTATTGATCTAAAAACAGATTTGATGCAGGTAATTATAAAATTCTTAATATGCTGCTAGAGTAGAACTTCATTGGTTAGTCATTATTTAAACGGCCTGCAATTTATAATTGCTCATGTAGTACCTGATTGATCCTGCAGGGGTCAGTATTGGGCCTTAAATAATTTACAGATACACTCATTCATAGTATTTGCAGTTTATATATGTGTATTTATTTTTTTATTATATGCCATTCAGACATGCTGTGGACTGTAATGAAAGATCAAATTAACATTTCCAAAATTGAAACCAATTTTTATATATATATATATATATATATATATATTCCTCCCTCAGTCTTTGCATATAGCCCCTCCGATCGGGGCTACTTGAGTAGTAGCATTCCAACAGATCCAAGTTTTCACCTCTTGCCCATTTCCGCTTCGTTGTCCGCCTCATTGTTCCAGTAGCCCATTTATCGTCAAGGTGCTCTGGTTCCCCAGCACCTGACGCAGACCTTGTTTGGCCGGGCGACGTCTGAGCCGGCATGTTTCCTTGCTTCTTTGTGTCTCTCATGTTATGAGGTAGGCTGTAGCTTGAAGGATCTTGCCTTCAGACAGGATAGCGCCCTTTTTCCGGTTTCGACCTGGATTCGTACCCAGGTCGACCGGGTGAAAAACCGCTGACTTATCTATTGAGCTATCCTGCCAGCTGCATGGGATGTACCACCGGCAAATAACCGAAGTGGCTGACATCAGAAAATCCTACCAATGGCTGGAAAAAGCTGGACTGGAGGACAGCACAGAGGCCCTCATCATGGCCGCCCAGGAAGTGGGAAACACCCCCGAAGGTAGTGGAGAATGACCGAGCTAAGATCCTGTGGGACTTCCAGATCCAGACAGACACAATGGTGAGGGCGAACCAACCAGACATAGTCGTGGTGGATAAACAACAGAGGAAAGCCGTTGTGGTGGATGTGGCAATACCAAGTGACTGCAACATCAGGAAAAAGGAGCATGAAAAACTAGAGAAATACCAGGGCCTAAGGGAGGAACTGGAGAGGGCCTGGAAGGTGAAGACCACAGTGGTGCCTGTGGTCATCGGGACCCTCGGGGCAGTCACCCCCAAACTGGAACAGTGGCTACAACAGATCCCAGGAACAACATCAGACATCTCAGTCCAGAAATGTGCAGTCCTAGGCACAGCCAAGATACTGCGCAGAACCCTCAAGCTCCCAGGCCTCTGGTAGAGGACCCGAGCTAAGAGGAAGAAGAATCACCACCCGCGGTGGGTGAGAAGGGAATTTAAATTATATATATATATATATATATATATATATATATATATATATATATATATATATATATATATTTTTTTTAAGCAAAGATGAAGCCCCAGTGAGCCGAGGAAAGTTAATTTTTTTGTCTTATTGCTATCTGAGGATGTCTCTTGTGCGTCAGCTTTAGAGGTCTACAGGAAACGGATGAATAGGTTCCACCTCAAGACTTTTGAATATTTTTTTACCGTTTTTTTGTGTCACTTTATTTTATCTGTGAACGTTTACTAAAAAAATGCATTTAAATTAACAAGTTAAAATCTATGTAATTAATTGATTAATCTAACGATCTCGTTAAACCACTTGCTTCTCCTTTGCTGCTCAGGACTTCCAGTATGTGACTCCCACACCCATCCAGGCAGCCAGAGCCGGGAACACCATCCATGCCTTCTTCTTGTACCGCAGGAAACTCAACAAAGAGGAGATTAAACCTGTAAGTTTACTACTCCTTTACTCATGTTTTGTTTGTTGGTTTATTTTTTTTCATGTGGCAGCAGGACGTTTGGGATGTTTTCTGCTGCTAAAGTGTATTACATGTATAAAGTTTTTTACTGCAGGGGTGTCCGAACATTTTGACACGGGGGCCAAATATGTTAAGTTGCAGCTGCTGCGGTGGTCACAGAATTTTTGGGATTTTTAATTATGAATTGTAAAAAACTGTTATATTTTTCATTTTTATTTGGTAAATAAACAAACCAAACGTAATATTTTAATTCAGTAAGCAAAGCAGCCAGATTTCTGTCGTTCTCTGTGGGTCTAAAGGGTTTTTCAGGTTTTCCAGATTAAAAACGATCAAAACAAAACAACAAACTGTATCCTAAATTAAAAAAATAATCTTTTCTGGATTTTTTTTTGTCTTTTTAGCAACAACAACAGTTTGTGGACCTCCCTTTTATTAAACGGGCTTCGCCATGTCTGCATGTCTGGATGTTTTGGGCCCTATTACTGATAAAATGGATGAATACTTTGTGTTGCACATTATATTTTTCATTTTAAAACTTTAAAAGTATTGTTTTGTTTTTTTAACAGTCTTTCATCAGTGAAAATTTCACCAAAACTGATTTAAAATGTGGATCTGAAACAAGTGCCTGAACCAGCAAACCAATTTTTAAACTGTGGCCAAGTCAACGGGCCGCTCTAAGTTGTTCAGAGGCCCACAAATGGCCCCCGGGCCACACTTTGGACACCCCTGCTTTAATGTCTGCCCATCATTCAGCTCTTGGTTGTTTTTCATCATTTACAGCAGATCTGGATCTTGATTTATTACAGATTTCATGGTTGAGACGTTTCCCTCACATCCTCATCCCATGTTCATCTCTCTACTTTTCTTTGAATCTTTTCTTTCATCTTTTCCTTCCCTCTTTCTCTTCTCTCATTGTTTAAAACAATATTTTCTTAAACCTGCATCCCTCTGTTGTTTCCACGCCCTCGTGTTCTCCTCCGTTTCCCAGAGTCGCGTCCCCGGCACCATCATTCCTCTGTGCTCAGCTCAGTGTGAGAGGATTTACAACACCACACGAATTCCCGGGGAGGAGACGGGTAAACAGATTAAAACACACACATCCGAACCCAAAAGTGCAGAGTTTTTGTTCTGAGGAAAACAAAAAAGTCAGAGGAACGCTGAAGGGTTTCAGGCTCTGCTGAGGATAGTGTTCAGTGCTTCAAGCGGCGTCTGCTCCGTCACTTCTCACCTGTCTGCTTCTGAAGGTGGCCTCTCTTTAACTGATGTCTTATTTTCTTCTCTTCACTCCATCACTCCATTTCTTCCTCCCTGGTCCCCTTTCCTTCCATCCCAACGCTCTTTCATTTGCGACATTCCTCTCCTGCCGCCTCTCTCCGTTCTGCTCAGTGGTTGTTGAGGTCTGCAGTTCCTTGCTGCTCCTATCAGTTTGAGCGGATGTTTGACACTTGTCGAATCCCCGGAGCGCTGACAGGTAGTTTTTATATTTTCACATAAGCTGCTCTCTCCTTTAACTGCAGGATAATTTTTACCATCTGTGCCATTCTCACCCTTTCTTGTCCGTTGTACTAATATGCTAAACATTTCATATCGTCACCTTCCTAAAAAAAAAAAAATATATATATATATATATATATATATTTTATTTTTTTGCTAAAAGTTCTTTTTTTTTTTCTTTGGTCTAGATCTTTTGGCAAAAAGGAAGTGGTGATTTTTTTATTTTTTCTTCAAAAATCACTTGATAAAAAATGACCAAGGCCGTTATTTCAGGAAGGTGACAATAAGAAAGCTCAGGATTATGCTTCTGCAAATAGAAATACATTTTATTTTAAGGCTTTTTATACATATACATCCGAGTACGATGGTAAGCTTTAGGAACAAAATCTTCTGTTTCTAAAAATAGAAATTAATTTTATTTTAAGGCTTTAAATTTTTTAATAATTTAGGCAACTAACAGCATAATGACTCCATAAGGTGTTTCCTTTATAACTGTTATGATTTGATAAATACTAATAAAAACATACTTATTTTAAAATTCTCATGTCATTTTAAACTAAAAACTACATTCGAAATGATTTTCCTTTATAGTTTCTACTCTAAATCCACATTGAGTGTTAATTTAATGTTAACAACATAAAGGTACAAATATATGATGTTATTTTTGTTACACAATCTCAACTGTTATTTTGCATAATCAGGGAAATTCAATCCCAGAATATTTAGATATTTGAAAGCCCTAAACACCGACTCTGCTGCAGCGTCCGTCTTCTCTGCTTCCTCATAGATTCTGTTCAGCACTGGGAGGACAGCGACTACATCGTGGTTTACCACAAAGGTCGATACTTCCGCCTCAGGGTGTACCAGGCCGGCAGGATCCTGTCGCCCCGGGAGATCGAGTTCCAGATTCAACGCATCCTCGACAACTCGACGCCGCCGTCCAAAGGAGAGGCCAAGCTAGGAGCTCTTACCGCCGGGGAAAGGTGAGTTCAAGAAGCCAGAGAGTTTCTAAGTCTGACGACACCGTTTGTGTAATCTCACCTTTTCCTTTGTACGTCAACCAGAATCACCTGGGCGAAAGCCAGGCAGGAGTATTTCAGCAGCGGCGTCAATAAACGCTCTCTAGACTGCGTCGAGAGGGCGGCCTTCTTCGTGGTGCTGGACGATGACGAGCGAGGCATGATGGCCGACAATTCACCAGAAGGTCTGGACCGCTACGCCAAGTCCTTGTTGCATGGAAACTGCTACGACAGGTAAAAACCAGCCTGCAGCACAAAATGACACAGATTTATCACAAATACAAATGGATCCTTTCTGTTTTTAAATTGGACAAAATTACTGCAAACATATTAAAATCTTCCTGCAATGGAAAATGTTGGAAGCAAGCAAAAGTATCAATCTGTTAATAAATAGGAAGACGTAAATATTCAGTGGCCTTTACTCCTCAGAAGCACCAGAATCTGCTTTGGTAACGTTTTACTTGAGACTTTTAATGCAACTTTGCATTAAAAATGTCACAATTTACTGAATGGTACTTCATCACAACAGTCAGACATTTCTGAAGACTGCTTCATGTTCATGAAGGTGTCATGTCACATTTATGATGCTGTCATGTCAGTATTCTTGGGTATATAATGATTTACATATCCAATTTAACAAAAAGTGTAACTACTTCATTGGAATAATTAAATGCTTACTTTTAGAAGACAAAGAAGGTCATATTACGATTTGTTTATGATAGAGGAACCGTATACAGTTGTGTAAGAAATGCACCAAACCCCATTGAAAACCTGGTGGTTTTTCCACTAAATACTGATTTTTGAACTCTTCTTGAGATAAAACATTAATATTCTTGTTTCATAAATGATTATGAACTTGTTTTCTCTGCATTATCTGAGGCCTGAAAGCTCTGCATCTTTTCATCATTTTCACTATTTCTCATTTTCTGCAGATAAATACGTTTTTACTTCGAATTTCAGACATGTTGTCAGTAGTTCATAGAATAAAACAGTGGTTCCCAAAGTGTGGGGCGCGCCCCCTATGGGGGGCGAAATGCCATTGCAGGGGGGGCATGGGAAACGGTATGAATTTAAAAAAAACAGTTTCACAAAAGTGTTTCACTGTAAAGATGGTTTATAGTGTGTTTTGTTCTAGCCTGAAGTGTGAAATAAACTTCAGTGGAGTTTGAAAACAAGATATTTATAAAGGTTTATGTCTGGTTGAACGAAGTCTGTGCCCAGTTGATTTTTTTTCTTTCTTTTTTGGGGGGGATTTTATTGTAATCCATAGGGAGGCCCAGAAAATCTTTGGGAACCACTGGAATAAAAGAACAACGTTCATTTTACTCCAACATATACCTATACAAAGTGAAAGCAGAGAAACTTACAATTTCAACTGGTCTCTTAATTTTTTTTATTTTGACCCACGTGACAAAAACTTTGGACACCCCTTAATCCTTTGAAGTCGACGCCTGTTATTACGAGATATATCCATGCATTTAAAATACGCCTGAAATTTCATCAGGTGCATTCATTGTCTCTTTTCAGGTGGTTTTATAAATCCTTCACAGTCGTTTACTCATGTAGCTTTTTACGCATGGGCTAACATGATCGATCATATTCCTGGTTTTATTTGGAAGTAAATATAAAACAAAATCAATATAAACCACTACTTTTACAAAGTTTGAAGTCTCTACTGTCCAACAGAAATGAAATGCACTCTTAGTCTTTTAAATGCACCTCAGAGGGTTAAAGTAAAAGCTTAAAGTAAACACAGTTGTTGTTGCATGTTGCCATGCGGGTGTAAATTTCCTCAGGTATTCATGTCGGTCTCTTTCAGGTGGTTCGATAAATCCTTCACAGTCGTTTACTACAAGAATGGGAAGAGTGGGATAAACGCAGAACACTCGTGGGCCGACGCGCCGGTAGTCGCCCATGTGTGGGAGGTGAGGAGAGTTTGCCGTGTGACGCTGTCGGACCCCAGCATGCAGCCAATCGGGTCGCAGTAAACGCTGTGTGTTTGCAGTTCGTTCTCACTACCGACAGCTTCCATCTCGGCTACAACGAGGAGGGACACTGCAAGGGGGAGGTCGACTCGTCGCTGCCTCCACCGCAGAAACTCAACTGGGAAATTCCCTCAGAGGTTCGACGTTCTTTCCGTTTCTTATCGGTTTTATAAACGGTGCTGTGGAATATGGAGGCAGGAGGTTTTTATTAAGAGACAAACCTTTGCAATGTTGCAATTACGAAGAACTGTTTTAGAAATGATTTTTATTAGGATGTGATGGGGTGGGACGATTAGGCTTAAAAAGCTCAAATTTTCTCTTGTACCAGATATGAAAAAAAAAAAAAAAAGATTTTAACTGTTTTTTAATTTCCTGTTTTCTTTTTTGAAAATGCAGAAAATATTTTCTAAAAGTGGATTTTATGTCAATCAGCCCTGTGAATTGTGTAATTGAGAACATTAGCAGAAAAAAGGCACAATTTTACCGTAAAAAATCTTAAAATTATGAGAACTTCTTGAAATGAGAAAAAAAGTTTATTAGTTATCCACGTTACTCACAATAATTTGATGCAGATGAGTTAAAGTGATTTCTATTAAATATTACCTTTAAAACTTTGCTCAACGTTTCTCATTTCAGTTTTTTGTTACTTTTTCATGTTGGAGTAAAATTACGACTTTGTGATTCTCGTTAGAATTCAGCTAAAATCAGATCAAAGTTTAACAAAGCTGAAAGTTGGACACAAATTCTGATTGGTTCCTGTTACGCCCCCCAGGTCTAGGGGTCCAGGGGCGGTAACATAAAAATGTCCAGAAAAAAAGGATTAAATAAAAAGGTGGTTTCACAGAACCAAAACACAGTAAAACATAACCAAATTAGAACAAAAGAAAAGGGTTAACAGATTCAAGATTGGGTAAATGCAAATTATATTACTAGAGGTTCAAACAAATCAGTCTTAACTCAAAAACAACCCAAAAGAAAGGACAAAGGGGAGCACCAAACCTGCCAACACGAGCCTCTAGCATTGTCCAATGGAGTGGCTGCTCTCCTGCAGCCAATCAAGAAGCTGAACCTGCATAACAAAAAAAAAAAAGAAGCCTGCACAGCCTCAGGATCCCAGGGGCCGTAACAGTTCCCGTCTAAAGACTCCTGGTTTAATCACTAAGGTTGACATGAGATGGAAATGCCTGGCTGTTGAAACCCCAGCAGCGGCTGTTTTTAGTTAACCGTCTCTCCGTTTCCTGTCTCAGTGCGAGGAGCAGATCTCCCGCTCTCTGGCGGTCGCCCAGGCTCTGGCTGACGACGTCGACTTCCATGTTTTCTCCTTCCGAGATTTCGGCAAAGGAAAGATAAAGAAGTGCCGCGTCAGTCCTGATGCTTTTGTACAGATGGCTCTTCAGCTGGCTTACTTCAGGGTGAGTCGCTCACTGAAGGACGACACACACAGACACACACATCTGGAGTCATCCAGGGAAATTATTGAGCTGTTTTGCTGTTAAATGCATCCTGACTAAAACCAGGAAGATGGAGCACATCACCCCAGTTCTTCTTGTCGCTCAGAAAATAGACTTTAAAATACTGTGGTTAGTTTATAAACCACTGAACAGCTTAGCAACAAAATAAATCAAAGATCTGCTGCTGTTGTATCAACCTTCCAGAGCTCTCAAGTCTTCTGGTTCTGGTCCAGAACCAAAATAAAGAAGCAGCATTCAGCTTCTGTGCACCGCAAATCTGGAACAAATGTCCAGAAAACTGTAAAACAGCTGAAACACTGACTTCCTTTAAATGTAGACTAAAACCTTTGGCTGTGAATGACGTGAAAAACTAGCCAACGTTTTGTTGTCTAACGACCAAACTTGGTAAAATGTAATGTTTCAGTTGTTTACTTTAGTGCTTTTATGATGAAAAGCACTTTGAACTGCCTTGTTGCTGAAACATGATATGTAAATAAACTATAAATAAACTATAAATAAACCATAAATAACTTGATTGATTGATTTAAATGAAAACTGCAGGCTGATAAATGTCAGTGATTTTGTTTTTTTAGCTCAGTCCCTCATCTGTTGCTTTTCTGGATCTTTTTTTTATTTTTTCTCACTTCATGTTGCCAGACAGGTTCTGATTAAGTAAAGTGCAGCTGTGGTTTGTTTCCCTGTCCAGGATCGAGGGACGTTCTGTTTGACGTACGAAGCGTCCATGACCCGCCTGTTCCGGGAGGGCAGGACGGAGACGGTTCGCTCCTGCTCCAGTGAGAGCAGCGCCTTCGTTCGAGCGCTGGACGGCGGCGAGGTGGGGACGTCACGCTGAAGCTGCTTCTCCACTTGGTAGTTTTCTTTCAAACCAATCAGTTTTTGTCATTTCAACACGTAATCAGCCAGCAGACGTGTGCCAGCGTTTGTTCCACGCCGCGTCAGAGAAACACCAACAGTTGTACCGGATGGCAATGACCGGAGCCGGGATCGATCGGCACCTGTTCTGCCTCTACGTGGTTTCCAAATACCTGGGAGTGGACTCGCCCTTCTTGAAAGAGGTCTCTGTTCAGTTTAAATCATTTTCCTCCAGAAGGCCGTACCTGAGGCCAGGTCGACTAAAAACAAGGTTTGTACGTGTTTCAGGTTCTGTCTGAGCCGTGGAGACTGTCGACGAGTCAGACTCCCGTCCAGCAGGGGGAGCTGTTCGACTTGGTTAACTACCCAGAGTACATCTCCTGTGGAGGCGGCTTTGGGCCTGTCGGTATCGCCCTCAATGCTTCAGAAACACAAAATACAGCACTAAAACAGAGATTCATCTCAGACATTTTATTGAAAAAAAAACTGTGTGAACTTCAGAGTTTTAAAAGCCAAAAATATTTGATTTTTTTTTTTTAAATTTCTGAAATTTTTTACTTTTCAAATTCATAAATCTCAGATTTTTCTTTTTCTGAAAATTTGTGAAAATAATCTCAAGATTTTTTTACTTTTGAAATCCAGAAATTTCCTTCCTTTTTTTAAAATTTTATTTAAATTTCCGAGATTAATCTCAAAATTTGAGGTTTTCTCTAGAACAGGGGTGGGCAATCCTGGTCCTCGAGGGCCGGTGTCCTGCAACTCTTAGATGTCTCCCTGATCCAACATACTTGAATCCAACAGCTGAATCAAGTTCAAGTTCTGCAGAGTCCTGCTAATGACCTCATTATTTGACTCAGGTGTGTTGAAGTGGAGCTACATCTAAAAGTTGCAGGAGACCGGCCCTCGAGGCCTGGAGTTGCCCACCCCTGCTCTAGAACATTTTTTACTTTTCAAACTCAAAATTTCTGGCTTTTTATTGTTTTTTGAAAATTTGTGAAATTGATCTGAAAATGTGTGAGTTTTTTGTTTTGCTTTTGAAACTCAGAAATGTTCTACCTTTTTGAAAATTTCTCAAATTAAGCTCAAAATTTTTAAGTTTTTTTTTTTTTTCAATTTTATTTCTAGAAAATGTCTGAGATTAATCTCAAATTTTCATTGTTTTTTGGCAGGAATTTAATCCTTTTTATTTCTCTCTACAAACAAACAGTGTTTTATCTTGTCGTTATTAAACTTTTATCTCTACGTTAATATTGTTTTTTCATCCGGAGTGTAACTGGGATCTGTCTCTTTCAGGTGGCTGATGATGGTTATGGAGTTTCTTACATGTTTGTGACAGAGAACATAATTAATTTCCACATCTCATGTAAACACTCGTGTTCTGAAACTGTGAGTTTAACTTGAAATTTATTTCATTCATTTAATTTAGTCAGTGCACAAAATCTTAGCATGTATTTTTAGTTTAGTTTTGTCTTAATTCCAGTTTACTGACTTACAAGGAACTTTTCAGCTTGTTCTTTTTACAAATGGAGGATTTATTTTACATTAAATGCAGAAGTTATAGATTGTACGATTTTGACGGTTCTGAGTTTGGTTTCTTTTCAGCGATTAATGATTAATCGATTCCTTAATTAGTTGACGGTTATTTAAATCATTGATTAATCAGTTCAGCATCCAGTTTAGATGTTTTTGGAAAGCAGACCGTCTCTTCTCTCTAATGGAAATGTTTTGTTGCCGTCTCCCCTGAAGGACGCCCATGTCTTCGGCAGTAAGATCCGGGCAGCTTTGCACGATCTGCTCCATCTGCTGGACCCCGTCTACAAGGAGCCCAACAACGAGCGGAGCAAAGCTGAGGTCAAAAAAGACAAGTAGACGCAAGGGATGCTGGGAAAAACGTGTGAAAACTTTGAGTTGTTCTTCTCACAGCGGGACCCATAACGTCAGGTGGAGGGTTTTTGTTTTTCTTGTTTAAATAGTTTCTTTGAATGGCGTAGAACGATGAAAATTATGTTTTTATCGATGCGGCTATAACTTTGTGTGTGTGTGTGTGGGTGTGTGTGTGTGTGTGTGTGGAGAAAGAAAATGTGCACAACTAGTTTAACAAAATGAAGCTATATAATATTTATCTTGATGTTTGTCATTCTAATTTAAAATAAAAAGCCAGTTTTTCATCCAAACCCGTCCAGCGCTGGGATAGAAGATCCTGAAGTCGCTCCACTGCAGGGAATAATCCGTTTGACTTTCCGTCGTGTAAAGTGAAGCCGCGGACTTTCTCTTGTTTGAGTGAGAAGTTTTGCTTATGAGGTTTTATGGCGAAAGGGAAAACGTCATTTTCTACCATGCCAAACTGGGAGCCTTTGTTTTGAAAAGCTCAGAAGTCTGTGACTTCCTTCCTGTTTGTGTAAATCAGATTTTTATATAAACATGTATAAAACCAGTAAGTGATCTGGAGTGCCAGGTGGGTTATGCATGTGTTTCTACTGCAGATCTGTTTCATTTTCACTGCGGTTTATTTTAGTTTTTTACATGTATGTTAAATTAGTGCCAAAACAATGCAAACTGTATATTTATGGGTACATTGTGACATCAGCCAGCAGTGCTGCTCTCCAGATGTCCATCAGATGTTAAATATATTTCCAGGTTTCTGTTACTTAATGGCTTTTCACCCTTACAATAATCACTTTGTCTTATTGTTTTATTATTGCTATTGTAATGCTTTTTAATGCAACATTATAAGGGAACATTAAAACATTCTTAGGAAAAACAGAAAAGCTTTGAATTTCTTTCTGATTGAATTCAGGATGTGCAGAAACACGGTAGAGGAAGCATCATGCTGACAATACTCAACCATGTCTCACTGAAATGTAGATATATTTTACCCAGAATTCCTCATATTGTGTCGTTTTAGTTTCACCTGGTTCAAATTCTGTAAAATCACCAGTTTTAAAATAAATAGATTCAGTTTTCCCAGGTGTTTTAATGCAATGTGTGCATAACATTTCCAAAATAAAAATAACATATGCTGTGTAATAATTACTCATTTTCTAAAGTTCTTTTTTTTTCTCTAAGATTCAAACTATTTGCTTTTTTAAAAATGTGTGTGTGTATATATATATATATATATAACAAATGTTCCATTGAAGGATATGTATTTAATTTTAAAACAAAAATCTATTTTTGTTTGTCAATTTAAAAAAATCGAAATAAATTTCCTACAATTGTGTTAAAGTTTTGTTTTGAAAGAAAAGTTGCATCGTGGCTCTAATTTACACTGCAAAAACACAAAAACCTACCAGCTCTTTTTGATCCAATTCTACTGCAAATATCTGAGTTTTGTCTTGTTTCAAGTGTACTAACTTAAAAGTAACTTTTATAGGAGCTTGTTTAAGTCAATAATTGTTGAATATTGATTTTTTTTTTAAGTGCTAATTGCATTAGCAGCTCATTTAACATATAGGACGAGAAATTTATCTTGTGATAATCGGGAAAAACATCAGTATTTTTTAAACTTAAAGAATCATTGCTTTAAAACAATATCCTGTGGTTTAGTGAAAAGAAGTTACTGGTAATTTATTGTATTACTCAAGCCTAGGAAGATCTTTGCACTAGAAACTAGACTTAACACTTGGTGTCATGTTTTTGCAGTGTAGTTTTATTTGGTTGGTAAAAACGGCTCTCAGGTTGTAAAAGTTTTTGTCTCTTTCCCAGTTTTTTGCATTTTCTCCTCCAGTCCCTCCAGACCGGAGCGGACAGCCAGCGTTCTGGCTGCAGAAGCGCCGGTCTGTCAGAGCGCCGGCCACCTGTCTTCGTCTCTTGTTACAGGAGTGAGGTCAGCCATCAACCCTCCACTCATCATCCTGCATCTCATGCCTCCAAAAGCCACCAGTGATCCGCATCCCAGCCAACCTTTTCCAAATTAAGGATGGGATTTACTCACAGTTACAAATAGTTTTGTGAGGACAAACGATTGGATGTTTTCATGTGGCTGATTGTTGGGAGGTGAGATTATCCACGACATTCCCAGAGGATTTCCCTTTATAAACCCGCGTTTTCAACACTTATTTACTCATCTTATCGCCGTCGGTGAACATCCGTTACCGTCCAGGTACGTCCTCTAATCACCTCCTGACTTTCTCCAGCTACAGTGGTTTATTTTACAACTCTTCATTTTTAAGATGCAATCAATCTAAAATAGCAAAACAACCAGAGCGTTTTAAAATCTGTATTTATGAATTGTTTTAATTGCAAAACCTGAACATCTTGTAAAGTGCTTTTGGTGTAGTTTTTAGTTCAAATATTTTAGTAAAATTTAAATAAGACAAAACTAAGCAACAAGTAACTTTTCAGCAATAAATTCAGTCAGTCCCTCCCTAATATTGACAAAAAAGTTCAGATTATTTCATTGATAGCCAGGGATTTTTCAGCAGTATTTAGGATTATTGACACAAAACTAACTTACAAGTGACGTTTCAGCAAGAAATGAGCTCATTTTAAATGAATGATTCCTTAATATTGATTTAAAAACATACTGGACTTAAGTGAAAAAATCAGCCAGTGAAACTAGAATTTTTATCATTAATATTAAGGAATTATTTACTTAAAACAAGTTCATATTTAAAGTAATTTAAACCAACTTTTAAATTAGTTTTGTCTTGTTTTAAGTGTATAAAATAAAAATGGTGAGTGAGGAAAATAAAACATATATTGGGATCCATGAAGCTCCATGATCAATTGTCCCAGTAAGTATTGTGATAAATGTTAATATTGTTATGAGATCATCTTCAATTAATATATCTACAGTGGTTCACTCTCTCAAAGTCTAATGAACTTTATTTTGTAAAGAACATTTGGGAAAATATTCTAAAACTCCAAAATAAAACTTAGTAAAACAGAAAGAAAAATAAACGTGTCTGTAAACAAAGTTGCCATTCAAAAAATGTCAGTCATCAGAATGGAAACATTTTATTTAGCTGATTAATTTGTTATTATGAAAGGACTTCCTGTCATTTTTTATTACTAAAGTGAGTGTTGGTGGATCTGAAATCAAGCATGCTGATGGTCAGACTAACAGGTTTATTTCTGGTGCCCTTGGACTCCCTGTCTGTCCGTCTGTCCTCTTCCAGACAGTTTAGTAACAATGCTCATCATGAATTCCTCTCCAGATCCTCCTCTGGCTCTCGGCCCACGTTGCTGTTCGGATCCACAATCTATGAAATATTAACTGAAAAATCTGACAACAAATTTTTTAGTTTTATTAAATCAACAGATTTAATAAATCTGTTGATTTATTAAAAGACAGACGGTCTCAGGGGACGAATGTCTGCTTTGTTTCTTTAATTTCTTTTAGTTTGATCAACTCTGATGAGGTAACGGTTTACAGCCTAAGCTGCAGTTTGTTAAAGTTTCAGTTAATAGATGGGATGACAGCAGAGTATTTAGGTATAAACAGCAACCAGCCGAAATGTTTAATGTCTCCATCCCAGATTCTTTCTTCCAAATCAAATTAAAAGGAGGACAGCTGGTCTCCGAGTTTTTCTCTGCAGGGTAGCAACATTTCTCTGACCTCTCGTCCCTCCAGCCTCGACTGTTTGCATCCAGTTAAATGCAGACGGCCTTTTTATTTTGTTTTATTTTATTTTATTTTTCACGTCTGGTAGGATTATCTAAATTATTTCTGTTTGCTAATTGTCAAAATAACAAGAAAGAATTTAACAATAATGTTTTAACTTTATCAAAATTTAAACATTTACACATTTTTTATTTATTTGTTTAGTTTAAAATAAACTTTCCAAACAAAGTCAGGAAAGTAGTTACACTTAATCCAAACGTTTTATTAGACCAACAGCCCAGGAATATTAATGTTGTCATTATTGTAATTTCCCCTCCCACACATAAATCTCAATTTATGATAATAAATAAAGCCGTGGGACAGTTATAAGGCACACAAGAAATACATTCGTGATTTGTTCATTACACGTTCCCACAAAAAAAAGGCAATTTTAAAAATTACTTTGAGAAAATTAATTCACAGGATTTTTAAAAAACGGTTTTTTGTTGTTGAAATGAGTCAGAAGAACGACACTGAAATGCACTTTTAACTTTTCTTGTAGGTAAAGTTTCAATTCCTCCTGACAGAACTGGTTTATGAAATGAAACAAAATGATATCAGGCTTATAGCTCTTTATATTAGTTATAGGTGAAATAATCTGCCAGTGAAACTAAAACTTTTTCATCCATATTAATAAATTATTGACTTAAAACAAGCTCCTATTTATTGCTAATAAGTTACTAATAAGTAAATTTAGTCTTATATTAAATGTACTGAGATATTTGCACAATTAACTATAAATACACTCTTTTTGCAGTGAGCAGGATATCTACTAGAATCTTGACTTAATGTCGTGTTTTGATTGTTGATTTATTATCAAACATTTGGATTATCTTAAATGTTGCAATTGCACAAAAATCTGTGAGGGACGACGGAGTCCCAGAATGAACTTCAGTGAAAGAGGCGTACGGAGCCTGGTGCTGGAAGCCCGTTGAAAGGCTGTTTACGTCGTTTTAAACTGTGTGATTGTGAGTGGGAATAAAAACACCAATAGGCATTTCTTTAGCCAGTAAACCTTTTACGGATGCAAAAGCAAGAACCCCCCACTTGATGACTTTGTGTTTCTGTGTTTGATTTGATGCAAAGCACTTTGAAATTCCTTGCTGCTGAAATGTGCTATGCAAATAAAATTTGATTTGATTTTGATTTTGGAAAAACTGAAAATAACATTAGTGAAGAATCTAGAGTCTAACATTACTGCTGCTGGGAGGAAGGATCTGTGTTGACGCTCCTTTGTGCTCTTAGGATGCAGCTCTCAGCTTCTGAATGAAGCTTTTCTGCTGAATTTCATATTTATGTTTTTCTCTCCAGAGTCGTCATGTCTTTTCCAGAAGAACATGGGTGAGCCAATCAAATCCAACATTCAGTATTTATATCACTGCAGTCTGTTTTTTTACAGGCCTGTCTGATATTATCTTTTCTTTGCCTCTAGAGGCCGTCAGGAGGGTAAAAACATTCACAAATACTTTTAAATGAATGTACATTTTTTCTCTCAGCTCTCTCTTACTGCTGCTGTGTTTTTCTGCAGATGATGAAGAGGAGCAGGGAGAGGAAGGTGAGCCTGTGAACAAATCAGAGGGTTATTATTAAACTTTATAATGCAGGAAACTCTAGACTGTATTACAATGGAGTATTAGGGCCACAGGAAGAAAGTACAAATAATATAAGAATAAAGTTGAAGTAATATGAGAATAATTTTATTCTCATATTATTTAGACTTTACTCTTGTATAACTTCAGTTTTGTAATGTTATGATTATTATATTTACACATTTTAATACTTTTTTGTCTGTTTTTATGTTAAATTATGTAATGTGATCTTGAGTGTTGAGAGGCTCCAACAATAAGATGTATTATTATTACTATTACTAGTAGTATTACAACTACATTCTCATAACATTTTGACTTTATTCATGTAATACTATTACTTTTTTTTTTTTAATAATACTTTGACTTTGTTAAGTTTTTATTTTTATTTTTTCTCAGTGTGTTTGCATGTTAGGGCCAGTTTAGATAGAAAACAAGAGTAAATTTCTGTCAAAACACTCAGAAATAAAAAAAAAAACCCCAAGAAGTATTCTGATCTTCAAAAGCTGAACATTTGCAAGAAAAAACAAAAAGTTTATGATTAAACTCAGAAACTTTCTAGAAAAAAAAACAAGGAAATTTCAGAGCACCAAAAGTGAAAATATTTTCACTCGTCTGTTTCAAAAGAGCAAAAATTTTTGACTTTTTGAGCTTAGAAATTTCCATGGTGTTTTTTTCTGAGATTAATCTCAAAATTTCAGAATTTTTTAGTTGAAATTTACTTAATGGTGAGTTTTATCAAAACAAACCCAACTCATTATTTCTGCTGCTGTTCTGGCGACTGTGTTGAAGAAGAACGTCCCAGATACAAGTAAGTTAAACACTGTTTATTTTTACCTACAAATACCTAAGACATCAATATTTAATGCAAATATGTGTGAATATGTTGTAACATTTGCTCAGGCCAGTGGTCACACAACTCGCAGCACCAAAAATCCCAGAAGGAGAGAGGGTTGACTTTGACGTACGTTCCTTCAGCTGTAAGTTATTTAAAAAAAAAAGAGTCCAAATCAATCATAAGTGACCCTTTGTGTTCCTGCTGTCAGGATATCCACAGGAAGAGGATGGAGAAGGATCTGCTGGAGCTGCAAACTCTGATTGACGTTCACTTTGAGCAGAGGAAGAAGGAGGAAGAGGAGCTGATTGGACTCAAAGACAGAATTGTAAAGTTCCTCCGGTTTTCCCCCCAAATAAGGATTCTGAAAACAAAAAAAATATGCCTTTTATTTTATTTTTACTCAGAATTCCAATTTTAATCTCATAATTCTGACATTTGTCTTAAAATTCTCACACTTCTCCTCAAAATTTTCAGTTTATATTTTAACTTTTTTCCTCAAAATTATGACTTTTAATGTCAGAACTCAAACTTTTCTCAGAATTATGTATTTAATCTAAAAATTCTGACTTTTTTTGTCAGAATTTTTACAGTTTTCTCAGAATCAGAATTGCTTAAACCGTTTGTGCACCATGAGGCAAATTTAGTCTTAAAACTCAAATCTAACTAGTAAATTTGAGACGGTCTTTCCGTGTGGATAAATTGCAGGTTTACAAATCCTATAAAAAGAAAGAAAACAGTTGTGTAATCGTCTTCATATGATAACAGAAAAACTGACAAACACTTAAGGATATTTGGTTATTTATTTAGATTTTGACATGGATAGAAACAGAATTAGAATTCTGAAAAAACATCCAGGTTTTCTTTTTGTATTTTTTTCTAGTGACTAATCCTTTTCCGTCCTGCTCTGACTACATGATTCTGTTTTAATGTTTTGTTGTAGGAGAGAAGGAGAGCAGAGAGAGCTGAGCAGCAGCGTGTGAGGGCTGAAAAAGAGCGAGACAGACAGACGAGGATTGCAGTAAATTATTCTAAAATTACAGGTATCGTTTTAAAAATCTGCTCTGTAAAACACATCGTTTCAGATTAACTCTTTCAGGAAGAACGACAGAGGAAAGAGGACGAGGAAACGAAGAAGAGAGCGGACGATGAGGCCAAGAAGAAGAAAGTTCTCTCCAACATGGGCGCTCATTTTGGAGGATTCCTTGCAAAGGTCAGTGGGATTCTTTTTCTTTTTAGCAAACGAATGTGAAACAGCACAACTACAGCTCTAATAATTGGAACAGCATTCGATATTTATTAGCACATTTTATTGTAATTTTTATGATTATGGCTGTCGGACGACAAAAGCACAAAATCGAGTGACTCAGAAAATCAAAAATATTGTGTAAAACTAAAATATTCCAAACTCTTGATGTCACATCTTCATCAGCTAATTAACACAAAACAGGAAAATTTAGTGGAAGGAAAACGTTCACAATATGTTTGGATATAACACACTGAACTTTTTTTTTTTTTTAGAAATGACCTTTGGTGACTCAAGAGTGTGAAATGAATCTATATCATGAGTTTCACTTTCTGACATGAGAGTTTGCAGCGTGTTTTTCCGTCCATCCATCCATCCATCCATCCATCCATCCATCCATCCATCCATCCATCCATCCATCCATCCATCCATCCATCCATCCACCCATCCATCCATCCATCCATCCATCCATCCATCCATTCATTCATTCATTCATTCATTCATTCATTTAAAAGCACGCAGTGCGACAGACTGGCAACCTGTCCAGGGTGAACCCTGAACCCATTTTTTAACACCCTTGTCCCTAATGGGGTCAGGAGGGTTGCTGGTGCCAATCTCCAGCGAACGCTCCGGGAGAGACGCAGGGTTCACCCTGGACAGGTCGCCAGTCTGTCGCACAGCGTGCTTTTTTCCCCCAAATATATTCATTTGTGTTACTTATATACAAATGAACACAAATTAATTTGCTGAATTTGATTCATTTACAAATGAATCATTTGTGTTCATTTGTATATAAGTAACTTTAGCAAGTTGTAGAAGATGTAAAACTGACCACTCTTCTGATCAAAAATTATAGTGAACATTTAAATAAGCTTTTTAGGCATAGTTCATGAACTCTCAACCATTACAGAAACTTAATGTTAGCTTGATTAATCATCCCAGACTCAGTTTTGTAAGTAAAGATTGTATTTCCTGCAGGAAGAACAAAGAAGAGGCAAGAGACAAACAGCAAGAGAGATCAAGAAAAAGACTCTGGCAGAGAGACGGAAGCCACTGAGTATTGAGAGCCTGAAGGAGGACGGCCTCAGGTGATACATTTACAACGTTTCGTTTTTACTGTTTGCACAAAGTGAGTCTGGAAAATTCTGAAAATAATTTTAAAATGCAATCAGGTGGTTATCAGCTCAACTCCATGTGTTTCAGAGAGAGAGCCAAGGAGATGTGGGAATGGATCTATCAGCTGGAATCAGAGAAGTTTGACCTCACTGAGAAGATTAAGAAACAAAAATATGAAGTAAATCTTCATCTAAGCACAGCAAAAACACAAAATCTTGTCAAGTATTTTTGGTCTAGTGGAAATATCTTAGGACATGAAATGAGACAAAACCAAATTAAAAGTAAAATTTCAGTGGATATGGAAGTTTGTTTTACGTCAATAATTCCTTAATATTATGATTATTCCATTCACAACTAGATATTTTTTCCTGTGTCTCTAAGTTATTTTTTTTTAAATGTATTGACACTAGAAACTAGACCAAAAATACTTTTTAAGGATTTCTATTTTTGCAGTGAGAAAATCTAAAGTTTGTTCCTGAATAAATGATCTAACTTGTGACACTTGACTCCACTTTGTTTTTCAGATCAACGTCCTTCTGAACAGAATCCAACATGCTCAGAAATTGTGAGTCAGCCATCTTTGATTCATGCACAGCTTTTAGTTACTGCACCTTTGCAGACAGGCAGCAACATCACTAATATAGCAGAAAAATAGCAGAACTACATTTATTTTTAAAACCCTCACTGAGTTGTGTTAGACTCACTTTGCTAGAAAAAACACAATTCATTACAAGTGACTTTTCAGCAAAAAATGACTTGTTTAAAGTGGAATACATAAACTGGTGAAGAACTAGTTCTTTTTCATCAATATTAAGGAAAAAGAAATTATATCTTGATGAAAAGATATAGGAACTTTTTATCAAGCTCCTATATATTAATGAAAAGTTATTTGTAAATTATTTTTGTCTTATTTCAAGTATACCAAGACTACACCAAAAATACTTGGTAAGATTTTGTTTTTTGCATTGTTGTAAACAATATTTTGCTGTTGTTTACTGATGTTTCTCTTGTCTTATTGCAGTAAGAAAGGCCATGGGAAGGGGAAGGTCGGAGGCCGATGGAAGTGAGGTTTCCCACATTTGCACAATAATGAGAAGATTTTCTGAGAAGAGTTTTCCCAGCTTGAGGATTTAGTTGTAGTAATTTTCTTGTGTTCAGCTCTTCAAGTTTAATTGCCCGTTCAGTTAATAAAACACATGCTTCAATTAAACAGTGTTTTTTTTAATAGAAACTGAATTCACTGCTGAAATTTTCTGCAAATACATTAACAACAATAAACATACAGTTTGTTTGAAAAAGTTCTGGATAGTTGAAAATCCAATGAGTCTGCTGAAAAATCAGATACCTCCCAAAAATAAACTTATTCTGCCATTTTGGAAGGAATTGGAATAAACATAGTAATAAAAATTATCTAGAAAATGTATTTATTTTTTATTTATAACCTAAAATGAGCATGTCACATTTTAATATGAACAAAAGTTTTGAGAAAAAGAAGTAGAAATAAGAAAAATCTTATATAATCCTACTATAATAAAACATGAGAAAAACGTTATGGTGTTGCAACAGAAGCAGCTTGCAGATCTGTGCTGAAGAAAAACCGTCTTCACTTTTTCTGCTGAACGAAAACGCAGTGGACGCCATCATTGCTGCCATCACTGGCGCCCTCACACCAGGGTTCAAATCCTGCCTTTAGCGCCAAGTTCGCCACCGTCTCTGCAAAGCCCGCTTCCTGCTCCTTGTTCAGGTCCAAAATGTACCTAAAGAGAGTACACACACACAGAGTTGTGTTTATATGTCTTCATATTGACTTCTATTAATTTTCTGCAGCCTAACTCTGACCCTAACCATCACAACCTTAACCCCAACCAAAATCAAGAGTCAATTCACACCTCAGCTCTAAAACTAACCCCTAACCCAAAAACATAATTTCCCAAGAAAATGTCCCCACAAGGAAAAGTGGTCCCCACAACCCTGCATTGTAGATACAAATAGGTCCCCACAATGATATAAAAACCGAGTTCACACACACACACACACAAACGCAACGTAAATACAAACACTGCAACCACACACAGTGTTAGGTAATAAACAAAATGAAGCACCACGAGTACAGAGCCGCCACTGTACTCTTGGTGACAGTGCAGTTGCCATAGTAACAAGCCATGTTACTATAAAAACCCTTACTTGGCCAGCTCCACGACAAGCACAGCGTCTGGTGCAGCAATCTGTCCCATCATGGGGTCCAACTGGTGGACGCAGCTTTACAAACAAAGAGACAGAAACCTGCTCAGAGCCATATCCGTGGTCCAGGATGACACAAAATACATATTCTGTTGTCGTTTACCGATGCTTACCTGGCAGAGAAGTAAATAGAGTTGAAGTAGTGGAAGTATTTATACTTCTGTGGCAGCTTTTGAAGAGAGTCTAAAGGCAGAAATGTGACAGAGACGCCGCTGAGGTGCATTAAATCTGAAAAGGAGTAAAAGGAAATGTATTGAGTCGGTTTTGCATTAATAAAACAAACGGAATAAAGAAGATAACTACATAAAATTATAAAACAATTCTTCTACATTTATATTCTGACATTTTCAGATTCAGATATCTCTGTTTCTTCAGTCATAATTTGACGTTTTACCATTAAGTGATTTTTGCTGACTCAGTTTGGGTGCTTCCTTCGCCTCCATGTCTGAATGAGAAGTAGTGAGATAGCGCCGCCTGCTGGACAGGGACCGGAACAACTCCTGCAGGTTTGCAGAAGAGATATCCTGGGCCGTCTATGGAGGCGATTAGAGGAAAAGATGAGAAATAAAAAAAGACTGTCGTCTTCTTCAGAATGTGAGCATATTTAATATGAACTGAAAGAAAATTATAAATGGTTTGCAAACTTTTATTAATTACATTTTAAAAATGTGAAACCACATTTCACTGCAATTATAACTGTTTGCTTTCAAATATGTATTTACTTATTTTTCCAATAAAAGAAATGAAAGCTTGCGAAGTGTCAAAATGTGAAGTGTTTGACAGACAATAGCTGAAGCAGTATTTTACACTGAGGTGTTGCCCATTCTGTGTTTTCAGCAGCTTCTTGTCGTCACTTTCAATACCAAAAGAAAGATACGGGCTTGAAACGATGTCTCCCCAGTAGCCTTGGATGCCAACTTTGTCTCCTTTCTGCTAAGACAAAAACAAACTAAGATTTAGATTGTTTATTTAAGTTCAGAGCTCTTTAGTTCACCTAAAACAAATATGCATGAACCTTATTAAAAACCCTTGTGGAGAGTAAAGTGGGGTTGGTTGTTTGGTAGATTCCTTCCCTCATTTCGAACGCCAAACCTTTTCCTCTCCATTGTACATACTGCTGTTTGCTGATGACTCCACACTGCTTAGAGAAAAAAACAGGAAGAGTTCATCACTGTAAAAACACAAAATATTATCAAGTATTTCTAGTTTCTTAGTATCTTTGAAATATGACAACTAACTCACAAGTAACTTTACAGCAAGATACGCAAGCTTGTTTTAGTCCATAATTCCTTAATTTTGATGAAAAAATACTATTTAGATTGACAGATTGTTTCAGATTGTTTCCCATGTTATAAGTGCTGCTAGTTATAAATCCCTTGCTGCTAGTGGAACTAGTGCTATTTTTATCAATATTAAGGAACTACTGACTTAAAACAAGCTCAGATTTTTTTGCTGAAAAGTTAATTAAGTCTTATTCCAAGTGTAATAAGATGTTTCCCCAAGAAATATACTTGATAGGATTTTGTGTTTTTGCAGTGATGTAGGAAATCTCAACATTAAAATACTGTATTTACAGAGAGATAACCAGTTCTGTTTTCTTTTTCTTTTGGCAGTATAAACAATAAAGTGTAAAAATTCTCCATCACCCCTTTCTCATGCAGCTTCATGGTGAGGTCCCAGTCGAAACATCCCTTCTTGGAGTTGTAGCGGGTACCAAGATGCTGCCTGACCCGATAATCCCAGGCTTTGGACATGATGACAGGAGAAGAACCTGCAGGCTGGATCCACAGCTTGAATATCCTGGCTAGCTCATCCCGCTCTTTAAACTGGAAAAACATTCAGTTTTAGTGGTTGTACTGGAAACAAGAGATCAATAATTGCAGAGTTCACCTTCAGGAGTGTTGTGTTCAGACAGGTGTTTATGGGGTCCTCTGTTATTTCAGTGACCGAGTGAATGAGTTGTGATGCGGCTCGCCGCAGCGTCTCTTCTGTCTGACTCCGGATTTCCGTGTTTCCAAAAAGCTCCAAGAAAACTTCAGTCTTCTCTGAAAACAAAACATTTTAGAGCGCCGTGGCTTTAATAAAATGATAAACTCATCATCAAAGCAGCTCTGACCGTTAACTCCCATCTTTTCCTGTGGCATCAGCGTAACGTAGAGGAGCAGCAGCTGCCGAGCCACGACGTCCATGCTGCTTTCAATCACCCACATCTGCAGAGCAGAGAACATGTGTGACTCCTGCTGCACGTATCTGTGCAGATATCTGTGCTTAATGCAGGAACTTAAGGGAATAAACTGCAAAAACACAAACGTTTACCAAGTATCCTGGTCTACTTTCCACAGAAAACATTTTAGTTCACTTGAAATGAGAAAAACTAACTTTTAAGTAACTTTTCAGCAAGAAACTGGAACTTGTTTTAAGTAAATAAGTAATTAAGTACTGGTAGATTACTTCACTTAAACATTTTGTTATAAGGAATTATTAAGTAATTATTGACTTAAGACAAGCTCCTATTAATTGCTGAAAAGTCACTTGTAACTTCTTTTGTCTCATTTTAAATGCAATAAGATAGTTGAACAAAATGACTCGGTAAGATTTTGTGTTTTTGAATTGAATGGCTCACATGAAGGTTTTGCTCGACTGGAGAATCCGCAATAGTCTTCAAAATATGTCTGGGATCCCCGCTGCCAACCAGCAGCACATTCATTTCTCCATCAGATTTCACAGGGCCTGGATAGACGGCCAAAACACAAGTTTACCCATTATAAGATATTCATTTAACAATTAGATTTCAAATTTTAGCATCTTAGGGGGTGCAACAATGGTAGCAACAGATTTAACTCAAAATAACGGTCAAGTTTGTAAATATATTATGCATAAATTATATTTGACAAACTAAGGTCATTTCTGTTTACTGCTACTGAAAACACAACATTTATGTAAAAAAAACATTACATTAGATCAATTAAACCAAATTTGTTATTCAAAATATGGGCCTAATGAAAAACAGGCCCATATTTCAATGCTAAATTAAAGGTTGTTGTTTTCAAATATTAGTGCTCATATAAAACAGTCAAAGAAACTTGTCACAATAACAATCAACATCCATTACTAGTATATTGTTATTTACTTACTCTATTTATTATTTTTTATTATTTTGTAATATCTTAAATATTTTTCTGTTATTTTTATTATTAACCTTTACTCCTGAAGTGCACTAAAGACCCTACGCTTGTTGATTTGGGACCCTTTATGAGGTGTAGAACCCCACATTGGGAACCACTCCACTACACAGCTCCCAGCAGAAAAATCCCTTTTTTGAATCCCCATAATTATTTTCGTTTACTAAATAAAAATGTAAACATCCTGGCGCAGCTTCTCACCGAATCTGAGCAGATTCCGGGCTGGACTGAAGCCCCACCAGGAGAACCAGCCCGCTCCTTCAGACACCCGACCTGCACTCATCCTAACGGAAACATGGGAACCATCAATCTTCCGCTGGGTTTCACGTCGACGCTGAAACATGGTAGCAACAGCAGAGACGTAACTTTGATCATGCTAACGGTATGTAGACTAAACAAGCTAACTAATGTAAAATCGTTAGAGTCTGAAGTCTGTCAAAGGATTATAAAGTATTGGTAAGGACTCACCTCAGTAACAGATCTGGAACACCCGGGGAAACGTTTGAGTTCGGTTGCTAGGTAACGGTCTCCAATGCAGCGAGGCCTCTATGGAGCTAAATTGGTGTCAATTTACTTGCACGTTTGTTAAAAAAACTAATAAAAAAAAAATGAAAGTGAAAATAATTTGGAACAAATAAGGGAATGTTTATTCAGTTTATACATACATACATATATATATATATATATATATATATATATATATATATATATATATATATATATATATATATATATATATATATATAATTCTTATCCTCTGTAATAAAAAACATTTTTTCAATTTTCAGATTTTTTATTTTAGTTTCCAACTGTATCTAAAAGTGAAGATAGCAACTGTACAACTTTCAAAAGATTTCTTTATTTCGATTTAAAAGGAGTATTTTACACAAAAGCACAACATAATAAGCCAAAACGCCAACAGGTCTTCACATAAGACAAGAGTTCACAAACTATTCGTTTATACTGAAGGAATTTCACAGAACCTGCATATTTACATTCACAGTTTTTCGAATTTTCAAATTTAGATTTGGTTTAAAATTTGGTTTAAGATTTTGTGTGAAAAAAAAGAGGAAAAGCAAAAACAAAATTGTTTGTATTGTACACAGGCACATCCAAATACAAAGTACAGACTGGTGACAGATAAACAAACTCTTATCTCTAGATTACGGGGTTCTGCAACGACTCAGGTCCAAATGTCCATAAAAGGAAAAAGTCACGTCCAATCAAATTCTTCTGAGGAGATGGACTCTTTTCAGAAACGACAGCGCCTTTATTCACTGGACTGTGAAACAGAACAAACTGATAAAACATTTCAGGTTTGGATCAGAGTCTGGTTGTTAGCGAGGTTTGGCTTTGAGCGCTGCGTCCACCTCCTCTTCAGGCAGCAGGGTGTGCCACTGCGCCACCGGGCGCCGAGGATTCGCCAGCATGTCAGACCAGTGGCGCAGGCCCACACCAGTCGCCCCATAACCCATGAAGGTCTTCCCTATGGGGTCATTGCTCCCCAGCTTGTCGTAGTCGTACACAGTGATGACAACCTGCACTTTCTGGAGAAAAAAACCAGCAAAATGAAATCGCTTAATTACACTTTAAGACGAGTGACACTGCAAATAAATAAATATTATAGGGTTGAACACTGCAAAAACACCACACAACAATTAATCAGATTGATCGTGTTTAGGGCTACAAGTAAAGATTATTTTAGTAGTTGATTAATCTGTTGCTTATTCTGAAGATCAAAAGATTAATCGTCACATTCTACAGATTTTTCATTTAACCACATACCCCTTTCTATATAGTATTATAAAAAACAATTTTTGAAGTACATTAAAATATGCAAATAAAGAAATAATTTAATTCCTATTTAAAATAAGAAAAGAAACATTTTATTGTCCAAAATGCAATAGCATCCCTTTAGAAGATCTGAAGCTAAATGTAGACCGCTTGGAGAGTTTTGGCTGAAACATATTTACAGACAAAAAGTGTCTTTATTTAAAATGCAAAGTGTTTATGTTTTTTGTTCAGTTTTGGCTTCATTATTGCTCTGAATATGTTGATTGTTTTTCAGCAGATGGTTTGTTTTTGAGAGTTGGAGAATCTGCTTCAAGATTTTCATATGTTGCTGTTAAAAGTTTTTTTTTTAGCTACAGGTGCATCCTTCGCTGCAAACGATCAAGTGTACATTAAAAGGAACGCTGTTATTGAATTTTGGTAATAAAATATTAATTTTCTTCTTTAAAAAAGGGGATTGTTATTGGTTTTTATTTTTGCATCTTTTACATATTTATAATATTGCATAAAAAGCCTTAGGAGATAAAATCTGCAGAATCTGCACCTTTTTTTATCCAATGTATGACTAAATAACCATAAGTAGGAGTTCTTGCATCATTTGAAGCTCACCTGTATTTGTTCAAATGGGACTTCGAAGCTGAAGCTTTCGTTAAAGTAGGGATTGAGCGTGTTCTTCTTCACTGTTGTCTTCTTCTTCTTTATCCGCTTCCCGTTTTGTTGCAGAACGATCTTCACAAATGGGTCTTGTTAAGACAACAAAAAGTATTCAACATCTTCCTTCAATATGAGACACAATATGGACCAAAGTCCCAGAGAGGTTTAGTTACCCGATAAACCACCAACATCCATTTTTTTCAGATTTTTTGCCTCCATGATGTTCACCGTCAGTTTCCCAGCCGTTGGTACGTAACGCAAAGAAATGCAAATGTCTCCCAGTTTTTCCTGAAGACAGAAAAGTTGGTCAAAACATTTAGGAAAGTGGTTTTTAAAGCTAGCAGCATATTTATGAATTTTCTGACAAGTTAATAACTGCAGAGTCTGTAGTAGGTCTAAGCAAATTTGTATGGATTCTTCAAACTGTATGGAGTAGCACTGCCCCTCCCCCTCCTGTTGCTGTGCACCTTGATAAATTCTACTATTCTTTAAGTGACAGTTTTGGCTGTTTAAAGTTATTTTAAACCACATAAAACCTGTTTTAGTGCAGAAACTAAAGGAGCGTGACCTTTTTAAGGTAACCCTGTTTTAAACCGTTTGAATAAAAACTCTAAACTTTACCTCTTCTTTCTCTCCACTCTCCAAGTCCCTCCATTGCTGCAATGGCTGGCCCAGATCAACACTGTTCATGGGAATCTTTATTTCGCCGATCATGTCGTGCTTGGAAAAGCGATCAAAGTCGAAAACCTCCAGAATCAAAGTCTTTCCGCCCAACTCTGCATAGGGAATCTAAAAAGAAATGATGTTTGTTGTTAAATAAGGGAATGCAGGTGATTGCTTGCATTTTTTGCACTATTAGCCACACAAATGTCAACAAAAACAAAACGGTTTGCTTTGATGTACCTTAAAAATAAAAGTCTCATTGAAAACAGGGCTCAGGTTTTTACGCTGGACTTTGGTCTCATACTTCTTCTTCTTGTCAGGCAGCAGGAAAACTTTAACGTAGGGGTCAGAGGTCCCTCCCATGTCCATGGCAGCGAGATCCTGAGCCTGAAGGATTCCCACTATGAGCTTCAGCAGAAAGAAAAACAAATCAAACGTGACGTTACAGCTGAAAACTGGAAGTTATTCATGCATCTGTGAGTTCTTACAGATTCAGGAAGAGAGTTATCTAATCTATGAGGTAATCTAAAGTTGATTGATCTTATCGATTGACTAACAGATAATTAACAAACATCCATTTTCCTTAAAAAAGAAAAACCTGAGTTTTCTCTTATGTCAAGGGTGTTGACCATCTTTCCGTAACAGAAAGGGCAATTTTTTTTATTACATGCTAATTTTTAAAAAGCACATCGTATCAGGCCCATTGTAGATAGAAATAAAGGAGGAGTACATTTGCAAGTGAGAAATTTTGATATTGATCTAAAAAATTATCCAGAAAAAAAAGAAAAATTTTGAGCTGAAAATGTTTTACTTTTTTTGTTTGTTTGCTCAGAAATGGCCATTTGTTTAGTCTAGAAAATGTATGAGAATGATCTCTGAGTTTCTTGATTTTTTTGGCAGAAATTTAAACCTCCTTTTTTTCTATCTAGAACTACCAGAATAGCCTTCGCAGGGATGCTACATCTGCCATCTTTGTTTCTCTTTCAGCTGGCTCCACTTACGGCTGGCCAGTGGCGCCCTCTTGTGGATGGCGATCACACTACAACACTTAAAGAAGCTCTGATTCATCATTAGTTAATCGATTGGAAATAATTTTAATCTTTAATCTGTTTCCGGAACTACCTGAGAATCTGTGAAGTTGTAATCCAAGGAGAACTCCAGTTTGCCCAACTTCTCCTGTTCTTTCTCTTCTTCCTCTCCGTCCTTTTTCACGTCGCCCTCCTGCAACAGGAAGCGTCTCCATGATTCATCGTGGAACAGCAGACGAGGCTGCGGAGCGAAAAGCAACCCACCTTTTCTCCGGACTCCCCGTCTCCTTCCTTCTCCTTCCTGCGCCGACCTCCGGCCTTCCTCCCCCTCTCTTTCTTCGGCTTTTTCTTTTTCCCAAAACATTTTTTGAAGACGCAGAAGATGAAGCAGGCCACCAGAACCAGGACCAGAATAACGATGGCCGCCACTGCCCACACAGGAACTACAGAAGAGCGCTGAATTAGCTCGTCCTATTTGAAATTTAATCACTTAAACTCCTTTAAATTAACCGCATTATTTCACGATGATTTTATTTGTTTTTGTTTCGTCCTCGGGGATTTTCAGTGCAGCCACTTATCTGCAGACAGTTTGCTGAGTGTGTGTTTGGTCAGTAAACACTTTCTTCCCCACAATCAGATAATAACACTCCTGCAGCTGAGAGTAGACGTGTAAAAACATCATAAGTATAAGTCATTCCTTTCCCCCTGTAATCTTTAGCTTCACTGGATCATTTTGCTGTAACAGAACTGATTCCTGAACACATGAACAAAAACATCTCAACGATTTAATGTTATTGAACTTATTGCACATTCTGTTCAGCTAAAAATGTAAATTTGATGCATTTTAATGGGCTTTTGTCAGGTAAACCAACACAAAGTGGTAAATGAAAGTGAAATTCTGCTGTAAATATTACACAACTGCTTATAATTTTTGATAAATATCTACTATAGAACATTCTCATGTTTAAAGAACCATCGTTTTCTGTTTCTAGATTTTAAAATAAAGATTTATGCAACATTTTGATAAATCATGTTTTTTTAAAAAAGAAACATTTTAAGTCAGTTCAGATGTTTTCCTGTATCGGATCGCTGTCAGCCGATACTAAACCTCAAATATCGGTATCGGAAGTGAAAAAAGTGTATCGGTGCTTCCATACTTGCTACTGACAAAAGGTGTAAAAGTTCAAATAGTGTGAATACTTTTCGTCTTGTTTGTGACACAATCATTCGGATCGGTTTATTTCATCCTGGTTCTGCCGGCGCCTTACTTGGCAGGTGGCTCAGCTCGTTCATGAACTTCTCCTTCATGTGGTCGTACTCGTGTGCGGGGTGATGTTCGGGATGCGTGTGTTCATGGTGGTGTTCCGGATGGTTGTGCTCGTGACGGGCCGGTTCCGTCGATTCCTCAGATTCGGGTTCGGACGGCTCCACGGCCCTCCGGAGCCGGAGCCCGCCGCTGCCCAGCCTCATGCCAGCTGTGGGAACGGCAGAGCAGGTCAGTGTCTGCGTAGTTGGCCAGTTCAGCGAGCTGCGACACATTTCTGCATGTCTGCTGTGTAATCCCTCTGATCATGTGTTGCAGTACAGACCAGGAGCATGGGACATCGCTTAAGCCAGATGCTCAACATGGCTGACCTTAATCCCTCTGTTACTCGCGTTCCCTCTGTCATCTTCTGCGGCCCTTATCCCACGCGTTCACTCCCATCCCAGCCTCATTTTTCCTGCCTTCATGCTCTCTGCCGGGCTGGATTAAACTCTGCCATGGAAATATTAATCCAAAATCTCAGATTCTCAAAGCTGCAAATAGAAGTTGGTCCCATCTCGCATTTATTCCCTGTTATATTCAACTTATTGATTATTAAATCAATAAGTAAGTTGACTAAAACGAACTCAGAATCTTCAAAAAACATTAGATTTTTATGAATTTTGATGAGTATGTTGAACTATTTTTAATTTAATCAGAACTTGATTAAATAACTGCAGTTTATTCAACATAATGCAGAAGAAAAAAGGTCATTTTTATGTGATTTTTATAATTTATGATGATAATAACTGTATAGCAAGAAGGACGTGTAATCCAATGTAACAAATAATAAAAAAGAAAAAAACAAAGTAAACCAAACTAAATAAATACATAAAGAATTAAACATAGCAAAAGGTTAGGTTATAAATCTAAAGACGGATTGATATACTTTAAAAGAATAAAAAATAAACTAAAATAATGCAAAAATACATACGATGGTTGATGGATGGATGGATGGATGGATCAGTTTAGTAAAGGATTGTAGCAGAATAATAAATAATAAATAAAACCAAACATCAGTAAATAGATAAACTGTTAAAGTTGATCTGATCAATCAAAATACAGAAAACATTTTTCCTCCACCAGGTTCTGATTATTTTTCTGCAAATAATCAATAAACAAAAAACACCTCTGGTAATAAAACAGATGATAATTTTGTTCCAGTTTCAGATATTCTTGGATTTATATGAAATTTTCTCTTAAAACAGAAAATGTCTTCCCCTCTCTGGACTCTGTAAGTAAAATATGAGGAAACTTCATTTAGCATTCTTCCTACCTGCTGATGGTTTCTCTTTATTTCCTGCTGGTGTGAAATAATTGTGTTGTCTTTGAGTTTGAAATATTTTGTTCGTCGCCGTCTCCGCCTGGCAGGCTTCCTGAAACCGTTCCCATCAAAGCTCTGACAAATGACCAGAGCAGCGTTATCGTTTAATCCCCCCAACCCTCCTCTGATATCAGAACGCTGACGACACATCTGTTGCTTTTCTGCTCATCAGAAACCAGCAGTGTGTTGTTGTTTCCCTGCTGCTGCTGTTTTAAACCGGACAAAGAGAATCAATTTGGGAATTTGTTCTGTTCAGGTAGAGAAGTTAGTGTTGTGTTCATGTCAGCAGTGTGATAATCATCAGATTGTGTGGAGCATCTAGTCTGTCACTAATCTCCTCAGCATAGCTGTTAATCTACAAACAACTTTGCCTGAGAGGCCGTTCTGCTGCTGCTCTCACACTTTGGTTGATTTTTTTCAGCAGAAAGGCTGAAAAAAACAATAAATGAAACATTTTATTTGTGTAGAGAAACTCAGACAATTTACAGGAATCAGACAAACTTGCAAAGAGAATATTTAAAAAGAAAAACAAAAAAGAAAGGAAATAGAATAGGAAAGCACTTAAACACACTCCACTGAACTTAAAAGATATTTGTCTGTTTATTTTTCCAAACATGTTTTTTGTCATTATGGCCCAAAGTTTCTGGTTTGGTTTCATCAGAAACAAGGTTCCATTTTAGTTGGAAGAACATTTTTTATGATCAGTACTATATATTTTGTTTGTAATTTTACTTGATTCCTATAATAGTGTCAGTTTCTAGAAAAGTGCTACACAAAATCATTCAACTCCATGTTAAAGCAGATAAAAGGCTGTTAGTAACTAGTTACTTTTAAATGTTTAATTACTCCATGCTTGCAAGTTTGACTAGTTGAGTAAAAGTTCTGGATCTTTTTCCCACTGAAACATTTTAATGCATGAAACACTGAAACCTCCAGAGTTAAAATGATACGTTTGAAGTTATAAATGTTGTAAAAAAAAAAAAACAACCCAAAACTGTTAAGTTGGAAACAATTCTGCCTAAAACTATTTTGTACTCAATTTCTTTGAAATACCAGAACCTGCAAACCTTTCCAGGTGTTCAAAGTCAGTTTCTCTGTACTTTGTTGTTCTGTTTTTCCCATGGCTATGAATCACAACTGCACAAAGGATAATTTTCCCCGGTTTATGAAATGTAAACAATGAGCAAATCTGGACACTACAGTCAGTATAAATGGCAGTTATGAACACCAAGCTAAACATGCAGCAATTAAGTACTTAATGGAGTGAACATTTATTCCAACAGGTCGTATCAGGTTCACTGGTCAGGATAATGTTTTCTTTTCAAAACCTCAGACCTGAATTTATTCAAATCCATTTCAGTAGAAGTTATTAGAGCCATAAATGATCCCACAGACTTCCCCTCTGATCCCAGACGTGACTGAACCTCAGACAGCATGACAGAGCAAACAGGAAATGTTTCAAAGGTTTGGCAAATTTAGATTTATTAAAATATTTCAGATAATTTTCCAGATCTTGAAATATTTCAGCAACTTGATTCAGAAATGGTTTGCATTTGGTAAAAAAGTGAAAAAGAGAACCATGGAATGGATGACATGACAGACCAAATATGATTCATTTCACAGTAACAACTTATTACAAAAATTATGGCTTTTGCTACAACTTCAGAACGTTGAGGCTCCTGGTTCTTTTAGAGATTAGTGTGACTGTGGCTGTATGGTAGAGTCCTGCAATCGGAAGGTTGTAGGTTTGATTCCAGTTTCCTCCTGCCACAAGTCGATGTGCCTCTGGGCAAGGCACTTGACCCCAAATTGCGTACCGATCTGCGTGTCGGTGTATGAATGTGTGTGTGTTTGTGAGTGTGACTGGGTGAATGTGACTCTATTGTAAAGCGCTTCGAGTGGTCAAAATGACTGGAAAAGAGCTATTTAAGTTCAATCCATTTATCATTTAGAAAAGTTGAGGTAATTCCAGTTAACCTTTGACCTATTGTACGGAAATAATGGAGTTTAGGGTTAAATGTGCAAATAGTTTGTTTTTTTAACGGAAACAAATGCAGCTTTGACCTCTTTGGAAATTGACAGCTGGAGATGTCTAATGCTTTTTTTAATTTTCTTTTAGAGTGTGTCTGTCGAACAGGTAATCTGCCATGGAGCCGTTCGGGTCGGAGGTGGTGAGGCGGGTCAGACTGCCGTTGTAGTCGCCCAGCTTCTTGATGGTGTCATGGCTGTCCACGAGGAACTCCCGCTCCAGGAAGTCGCACAGCTGGAAGAGGAAGAAAATGTAACAAAACCTGAAGAGAATATTTTTCTTCAATAATCAGCTAAACTCACATGTGGGTCTTTGTTGCCGTCGGCTCTGCGGTGAACATCCACGATGAAAGTGTTCAGAGACTTCTGGTATTCCAGGGAGAAGGTCAACGCATCCAGACCGCCTCTCCAGTCCTCCCTGCTCGGTTTCTAGGAAACAGATTTAATGTTTCCATCAGACTAGACCAGCATCGTGTCCAGTTTTAATTCTGATCAGCATTTCTACTGAAATCACTTAAAGAGCTATTTATTTACCAAACTCAATCAGTTGGGATTAAATCTCCTGTCTTTGTTTTATTTAAATAATTTCTAACCTCAACTCCACTTATTTCTATGTAGGATTTTTTTTAAGTCAAAAAATGACAAATTCAGAGTTTTTTACTAAAATTATCCTTTTTTATGTATATAAAATGCTAACATACTTTCTTGTTAAATTGCTTGTGACCATTATTTATGCTTACAAGCTTTTTAAACCTCTCTCTTAACTTAACTTTGGAGAAAAGACAGAACCAATCTTTCTAAATATAGATCTAATAAATGCAAGTTTCAGCAGTTTTTCCACAAATTTTCATCTCCACAAAAAACCTTTTTTTAAACTAGGTTGGCCACCATTGAAAATGTTTCACCATTAATTTTTTTTTCTGCAAAAGTTTTTTTTTAAAACCCCAAACTATTTTTTTTTAAATGACAAATTTCCCAAAGTCACCTGTTTTCAAAAAGTCAGACATTTTGCAGCTTTACCACTAAAAACACAGACGACTGTACAATGTAGTCAGGATGACGTCATCTAGCAAAATAGACATTTGATTTTATTTTAATCCACTAAACTACTGACTGCACGTTTCAGACATTAATATTTAAAATCTTCACAGCTGCAAGAGTTTGACATAAAATATAATTTTAGCCCAAAATATTTAACATATGAAGTTGATTGTAACAAACATTCAGACTGAGGTTAAAGTCCAGTGTTTAAGCCAGCAGCTGGCCTGTTCTGCCCAGACTGATGACATTTTGAGTCTTTAACTCACAGTGATTGTCTGAAGCAGAATCCGGCCTCCTCTGGTGTTCTGATATTCCAGCAGCTTCTCAGCCTGTTCCCGCTCCTTCATGGAGCGCTCCAGGAAAAAACTGGAGAAGTGTGGCAATGCGACATCATCCCTGTCAAAATACATCCCCTGAAAAACAGAATGAATATCAGAAATCAGTCAGCAGATTGAAACGTGACTGACTTTAGCTGGACCTACCAGGGCAAGGTAGGTGTAGGAAGCGCTGAGCTTCAGATTGACGAGCTTGTTGATGTCGCTTTCAGTCTCTGCATGGTAGTTTTGTTTCACGGCAGTCTGCATTTCTAAGAGAAACATAAAGAGGCCTTAATAGTACGTAGAGTTAAAGTTAAACTGAAATAGGACTTCAGGTGCTAATCAACTCTTAGCTTGTCTAAACGTAACAGTTTAACTTCCAACCCAAAGTCTGTCTATGATCCACTTCAGCTCGCCGGTATTTAAAGGCTTCGTGAACCTCCGACCTAAAACATTCATCCTGTGTGGTTGAATGATGACGGGTTTAACTCTGATGCAACCTCAGCAGGCTCTGCTACCAGGCTAACACTTTGCTACTTTTACCAAATCACACCAGAAAGCACCTGGAGGCTACAGCTCAAGCTAATCCCACAATCTAACAATGACGACGAAAACAAATGTTAGCATTGTTAGCACTCATTAGCTCAAAAATGGATTGAAAACAAACTATCATTAGACAACGTGTTAGTTAACTAGATTTTATAACAATTTTACAATGTAATTGAAACAATTACTTACTTGTTGACATCTTGTTTACCATAACAATACAGCGGAACTTGTCTTCTTCGTCTTTCATTTGCTAAAGCTAATTAGACATCTTTACCGCCCTCTAGTGTTCAATGGATAATAACATTTATTTTCCATGGCATGTTTCTGTTAGTTCTGTTCTTTGAGATGTTTTCTATTGGAAAAAACTCGATTTTCCTGATTAACAGTGGGAAACGCATCAGATACACATGATACATAATAATATGAGACATGTTTCTTTTAAATTGTTGCCCAGAAGATTTCAGACAAACCAATACATGATTAAATATATTAAAATAATGGATCCCAGCTATAAATTTTGCAAAGAGCATCCAGAAATAGTCATTTGTTTTGGTCCCATATCACAATAATATTTTGAAACTATATAATTTGTCATGTTGATACAAAAGTTTTATGAACATGAAACATTAGTTTTAGTGTTCATGGAAAGCAGAATAATATAAACAGAAGCCTGGAAGTCAATCTTATTATATTTGGCAATTTCCTATTAGCAACTGTAGAATTTAACAACATTTAAATTTTACCAGTTTTGGTTAAGGGAAATCAAACTATATTTACTCACTATTTATAGATACAAACAAAAAAGCTGTAAACACATGAATGTAGGTCAATTAATAAATTTCATCAAAAAATCTGTTTTGTAATAAAGTTATTTATTGTAGAAGGCTATTCCACTGACATGCTTTGTCACATATCCTGTGATATATTTTATTCATCATTCTCTTTTTGTATTTGTAAACAAACATCTTTAATAAAAAAATAAAAAGCCTAAGCAGTAAAACAGCAGGTTACTCAAGTAAATGTAACTGGTTACTTCCCATCTCTGGTATTAAAGTCCACAATTCTGAATTATTTTTTATTAGTCTGGTAGATGAGAACAATCTAAACTTAAGTCATGTTTTTATTGGCTGTATTCAGAATCATAATTACCAGAAATAATTCTTCAGAATGTCAATGTGGAATTAATATATATATTGTGATTTGCTTTGTGAATTGATGTAGAAAAATAAACTTTTCCACAATAATTTTTAAAAAAAGATCACTGCAAAGGTGTTTAACTTCACAGACATTTGTGTCTTTGTTTCAACACACCTGAATCAATCAGGTAATTCACAGAACTCTGGACAACCTGACCGCATTCTGAGGAGGTAATTCAGTAATTTGATTCAGGGACAAATCTGAGAAACGTCTTAAGGACCGGAGTTTGAAACGTCTTGTATGATTGATTGAACAGAGCTCTGGGTTGTTCAAAGTGGGTTTATAATCCAAACCAGTTTTAAACTTCTATTGTGTTCCCATGTAAACTGGTAAAAAGTCCAGTAGTAAAGAAACACTTGGCCAATTAGTCAGATTCAATTACAAACCTAAATAGACTTTGAAGAAATGTCTAACTACAGAGTAAATCCCATTCCAGGACTTACAGAGATCCTTTAACAGACAGCAGTAAAAGTATCATTTCTGTCACAGAAGTGAAGAGTGGAATGAAATATCTATTTTCTGGGAAAACTGATCAGTAACTTGATTATTAAATGAGAACCAAAATAAAAATCCATGCAGTCAGTCCTCAATAAGCAGAAACCACATTCAGTCATGACTGAACGACAGAGCAAACAGGAAGTGCTTCAAAAGTTTAGATTTATTAGATATTGAAATTTCAACAGTTTGATTCAGAAATAGTTTGCATTTGGTAAAAAGTGAATATAGGACATGATACAGACCAAATACGATTCATTTCACAGTAACAGCTTATTACAAAAAATTATGGCTTTTGCTACAACTTCAGAACTCCTGGTTCATTTAGAAAAGTTGAAGTAATTCCAGTTAACCTTTGACCTATTGTACAGAAATGGAGTTTAGGGTTAAATGTGCAAATATTTTGTTTTGACAGAAACAAATGCAGCTTTGACCTCTTTGGAAATTGACAGCTGGAGATGTCTAATGCTTTTTTAGAGAGTGTGTCTGTCGAACAGGTAATCTGCCATGGAGCCGTTCGGGTCGGAGGTGGTGAGGTGGGTCAGACTGCCGATGTGGTCGCCCAGCTTCTTGATGGTGTCATGGCTGTCGATGAGGAACTCCCGCTCCAGGAAGTCACACAGCTGGAAGAGGAAGAAAATGTAACAAAACCTGAAGAGAATATTTTTCTTCAATAATCAGCTAAACTCACATGTGGGTCTTTGTTGCCGTCGGCTCTGCGGTGAACATCCACGATGAAAGTGTTCAGAGACTTCTGGTATTCCAGGGAGAAGGTCAACGCATCCAGACCGCCTCTCCAGTCCTCCCTGCTCGGTTTCTAGGAAACAGATTTAATGTTTCCATCAGACTAGACCAGCATCGTGTCCAGTTTTAATTCTGATCAGCATTTCTACTGAAATCACTTAAAGAGCTATTTATTTACCAAACTCGATCAGGTGGGTTTAAATCTCCTGCCTTTGTTTTATTTAAATATATAGAAATGAGTATAGTTGCAGTTAGAAACAGTATTTTAAAAATTAAAGTAAAGTTGACAAATTCAGAGTCTCTTACTAAAATTAGCCATTTAAACCATAGAAGCAGCCATTATTGTGACCAGTTTTAATTTCTTAGTTTCTTCTGAATCATCCCTGCCAAGAGACTAAAACATAATGTTTTAAATAAAATGCCATTTTTAAATTTCTTGTTAAATTGCTTATGACCAATAGTTAAGCTTCTTAAAAACTTGCCTTGACAGATCTTAACTTTGGAGAAAAATGACAGAACCAATCTTTCTAAATATAGATCTAATGCAGGTTTTAGCAGTTTTTCATCTCCACATGAGTCCAAATTTTAACTAGCTTGGCCACTTTTTCTTTTTATTAGTTAAAAATTTCAAGGTAGATTTTCTTTTCCTGCAAAAGCTTTTTAAAACCCCAAACTAAATTTTGAGTCTTTAACTCACAGTGATTGTCTGAAGCAGAATCCGGGCTCCTCTGGTGTTCTGATACTCCAGCAGCTCCTCAGCCTGTTCCCGCTCCTTCATGGAGCGCTCCAGGAAAAAACTGGAGAAGTGTGGCAATGCGACATCATCCCTGTCAAAATGCATCCCCTGAAAAACAGAATAAATATCAGAAATCAGTCAGCAGATTGAAACGTGACTGACTTTAGCTGGACCTACCAGGGCAAGGTAGGTGTAGGAAGCGCTGAGCTTCAGATTGACGAGCTTGTTGATGGCGCCTTCAGTCTCTGCGTGGTAGTTTTGTCTCACGGCAGACTGCATTTCTTAGAGAAACATATAGGCAATCTAACTTTAACATAAATTAAATTTCATACATAAATTAGTATTTCAGATGCTAATCAACTC
The DNA here is from genome assembly GCF_019740435.1 of Gambusia affinis. NCBI lineage: Eukaryota > Metazoa > Chordata > Actinopteri > Cyprinodontiformes > Poeciliidae > Gambusia > Gambusia affinis. Next base: position 21,535,782 of record NC_057887.1, read on the forward strand.
TTAGCTTGTCTAATCGTAACAGTTTAACTTCCAACCCAAAGTCTGTCTATGATCCACTTCAGCTCGCCGGTATTTAAAGGCTTCGTGAACCTCCGACCTAAAACATTCATCCTGTGTGGTTGAATGATGACGGGTTTAACTCTGATGCAACCTCAGCAGGCTCTGCTACCAGGCTAACACTTTGCTACTTTTACCAAATCACACCAGAAAGCACCTGGAGGCTACAGCTCAAGCTAACAGGCTAATCCCACAAGCTAACAATGACGACGAAAACAAATGTTAGCATTGTTAGCACTCGTTAGCTCAAAAATGGATTGAAAACAAACTATCATTAGACAACGTGTTAGTTAACTAGATTTTATAACTATGTTACAATGAATTGAAACAATTACTTACTTGTTTGTTGACGTCTTGTTTACCATAACAATACCACGGAGCTTGTCTTCTTCGGCTTTTATATGGTGAAGCTAATTAGACACTTTTACCGATTCATCACTGCAAAGGTGTTTAACTTGACAGAGACACACCTGTCTTTGTTTCAACATACCTGAATCAAATAATCAGGTAATTCGCAGAACTCAGGACAACCTGTTTGCATTCTGAGGAGGTAATTCAGTAATTTGATTCAGGGACAAATCTGAAAAAATACGGGACATCAGAACTCATGGACTGGAGTTTGAAACCTCTTGCACGATGGATAGAACAGATTTTCTCTGGGTTGTTCAAAGTTTAGGTTGTGGGTTTATAATCCGAACTTGCTTTAAACTTCTATTGTGTTCCTAAGTAAACTGGTAAAAAAAGTCACTTATTAGTAAAGAAACACTTGGACAATTAGTAGTCAGGGTCAATTACATAACTGAAAACAATCAAAATAATCATTAACAGTAATGTTAATTACAAACCTAAATAGTTTTTTGATGCAACAACTGAGTAAATCCCATTCCAGGATCTACAGCGGTCAATACCTTTTAACAGACCTGAACAGCCAAAGTATTGTTTCAGTCATGGAAGTGATGAGAGGAATGCAATATCTTTGTTCGTTTTCTGGGAAGACTTTGTCATTTACAGGGGTGGGCATTCCTGGTCCTCAAGGGCCGCTGTCCTGCAACTCTTAGAGTCTCCCTGGTCCAACACACCTGAATCCAACAGCTGAATCTCCTCCCAAGTGCAGTCAGGTTCTCCAGAGTCCTGCTAATGACCTCATGATTTGACTCAGGTGTGTTGAAGTAGAGATACATCTAAAAGTTGCAGGACACCAGGAATGCCCACCCCACATTATGTTACATAATGTTAGCCTCACCGAAAGGTTCTTCTGTGATCTAATGTAATGTCAGCTTCACCTAGAGAATAGATCTACTCTTCAATTCAGCGACCTCTCTTTATTTGGGATGTTTATCACCATGTGTTTGTTTTTAAGCTAAAGCGTTTTAAGTTGCCGCTCCAACTAGAAATCAAGTTTGTAAAGCAACTACAACAAAGAAACACTTTATGTTCTTGGTGCTCCTCTGTGTTGACCTACTATCGGTCTAGATTGGTTAACTATCCAACAAGTTAACCAGTCTGTTTTTCAACATGAAATTGTGTCAGTAATACATTTAGGCGTTTACAGCATTCAGATGACATTATTCTCCAAATTCAGTGCATTTTCATTATCATTAAGGAGAAAGAATGGATTCTGATATAGCTCTGATTCTGTTTCCTTTGGGTTTTCTGTAACTTTACTTTTCTTTTTCATTAAATCCTCATGATCCTCCTGAGTTTCTGTCTGCATTTTAGTCTGGTAAAAAAAAAAACCCATGATGACACCTTCAGAAAATTCTGTTACAAGTAACACGGTTTGGAAAATGAACTCAGAGTTCAAAAGTTTCCATATGAAGGTCGAATAAAAACTTTTATTTGACTTCTACTTCCTCCATTTTTCCTTACAGTAAAGAACAATAAAAACAAACACTTTGACACAGCTTAGGTAACTCATAAAACAAGAAGTGCCCTGGGCTCTGTTAGTCATATCTTTCCTTTTACTAGTTACACATTGGCTCCAATGTCAAGGAAACCAGAGATAACGCAGCATAATACACTTAATGACCCAAAATATCACATATAATCCATTCATAAAATGTGACATTTTAAGAATGGTGGATAAAAACTTGTAGTTTTGATGTGTGTATTATGTGTAATAAGTTATATATCTTTTTTTTAATTATTTTACTTTCTTAATTTAATATTATTATAATGACACTAAAGATGATTCTGGAGATAAAAAGTTGCTCACAAGCTGTAAACTGGCAATGCAGCAGATAAAAAAATAATCATCACTAAAAATAATATTTAACTCTAGAAACTTCCTTGATGAATGCTCATTAATGGATCTGGAACAATTTGCATAAGGTGACTGAAGGAAGCAGCAAAAGTTTATGTGACTGAAAAGGAAACATAATGATTGAGTTCATCACTGGGGAAAAAGAAAAGAAGCACAAAGATCTGGATCAGATTGAAGCAGGACTGAACGCAGCAGTGAAGATTATTTTCATATTTCCAGGAAAGGAAGCAACTTTAATAGTATTCAGTTTACATCTGGAGTCAGAATTTGAATGAAAAGAACATTAAACCAGTTTAAGTTTGTTCCTGTTACAGGTTTATATATCAGAAGGATTTATAAATTGTTGTATTAAACACCCTAGCAGATAAATGGAGATGATAACAATAAATGTCTCTACATTTTATAGATTCTAATATGTAAAAAATGTTTTCACAAGTAGAATTTCCACATCATGTGCTTCAAAATATTTGACAAAATACAACTAGAATTGAAAGCACTTATATTATGCCTTTTAAGTTTATGGCAGCCATGTTTGATTTTGAAGTTTGTGTTGGTAAAGCGAACAGTTACAGCTGATATAAAGCAATCAACGTTAATAAACTTGCAAAGCAGGCAAATCTGCTTTATCAATGTCCCCTTGAAAGCAGCAAACTATAACCGTTAATAAGGAAGTGCCAGGCGGGGCAAAGGTCCCCGAGCAACACAAGTCTAAAAAGGAGAAGCAGTTATTTACTGTGTCACTTGTGAGTAAGAGAAGGGACCAGAGGTTACAAAAGGAGGACCTGGTTAGGAATTAAAAGTCAACACTGGATTTATTACGGCACTGAATCAGCAGCAGGCTGCGGGGAAATTAGCTGTTTCAGTCAACACATGAGGTGGCCATACTGGAAGAGCTGAGGTTTATCTGACAGCGGAGAAGAGCCTCTGCATCTCCACATGACTTTAGGGGAATAATCAGTGACAAAGATGGAGCTTTTATCATTCAAATCCACATCAGAGCTCCTGTTACTCTGCTGCTGCTTCAGTCTGCTTTTGGTAAGTTCTGCATCATCTTTACATTTACTGGATCAGATTTACTGAGCAAAAAACGCTGAACCACAACAAAAGGAAACAGAGTTAATCACAGAGGGGCTCATGATAGTCATCGCTGTACTTCAGCTCAAGAAGCTAAAGTTTATTTTTGCCTGTCCAAAGAAAAAAAAAAGTTCTGTACCAAACCCTACATTTTTTTCAGACAACTATCTTTGGAAAAAGTATTTCTGTATCTACTGATAGTCAAAAAGATCTTCAGCACCTTTAATGTGTTTTTTGTTTATTCATTTTTTGTTTTCAGACTGTAACAGTGAACTCCTCTAGATTAGAACCTACAACAACAGGAGAACTAACAGAACCTGGTTAGTATGGAAACTATTATTATTGTTTTTCTTTTATAAATTTCTCTTAGTTTTTCTCAAGTGTCTCCTGTTTTCAGCTCCTGGATATGTAATAAATGTATCAGTGGAGACCCAGAACAGCAGCAGTATAACTCTGAAGTGGAACAAAGTTAACAACATCTCAACATATAAACTGGAATATGATTCTGGCATTAAGGAGATCAATGATGCTGCTGGTGAAACATTTGTACAACATCTTGTCTCTGATCTGACTGCTGGGACAGAATATAATTTCACTCTCTTCACTGTGTTGAATGAACTCAGCAGCTCTGGATTTAATTTCTATGCTGCTACAGGTTGGTGATTTGTGAATCTTATATCATTCCAAGATGATCCCAATCAGTGTAACAGGAGCATCATGTCCTTTTGGTACACAAACTAGATTAAATAATATTTTTTTCAATGCAATATATTTGCATATCTGTCTTCTTAACTTTTGTCAAGTTTTTCCTCTTTGTTTTTCAGCTCCTGACAATGTAGACAGTGTATCAGTGGAGACTCAGAGTGTTAACAGTATAACTCTGAAGTGGAACAAAGTTAATGACATCTCAACATATAAACTGCAGTATGAAGAAAATGGTGGTAATGTCACTAAGGAGATCAGTGATGCTGCTGCAGTTGTACAACATGTTGTCTCTGATCTGACTGCTGGGACAGAATATAATTTCATTCTCTTCACTGTTTTGAATGAACTCAGCAGCTCTGGATTTAATTTCTCTGTTGCTACAGGTTGGTGATTTTTAACTATTAACATCAACAAATTTTGAAACAGCTGAATTTACTACCTGATAATTGACTGCAACAGTAAACTCCATCTTTGTTTTTAGCTCCAGAAAATGTCAATAATGTATCAGTGGAGACTCAGAGTGTTAACAGTATAACTCTGCAGTGGAACAAGGTTGATGGCGTCTCAACATATAAACTGGAATATGAAGGAAATGGTGTTTCTGTCATTATGGAGATCAATAATACAGATGCAGTTGTACAACATGTTGTCTCTAATCTGACTGCTGGAACAGAATATAATTTAATTCTCTTCACTGAGGCCAATGGAGTCAACAGCTCTGGATTCTCACTTTCTGCTCTTGCAGGTTGGTGATGATGTTGTAACTTTGGATTTAAACTGTTCTGACAACCAACCAGCACAATTGATCATTCTAAGGTTTTATCTTTTAATCTTTTAATCTTTTATTTGTCTTTAACTCTTGAATTCTCAGTTGTTAGGAACAACAAATGTGTGGAAATAACTGAAATCCTCCACTACCAATTAAACAACAGAACTGCCTACAGTTGTTGTCATTAGCAACAATCAGTGCTAACGAATAGAAATAGGGTTCTGTGATTGGCTGCTTTGCAAACGCCACCCAATAAAACATCAGACAGCATCGAGCAAAGGTGTCTCAATTTCCAAAGCTGCATTTTAAAAGATATTTTAGATATGTCTGTTGTTTTGTTTAGAAATCAAATTTCAATATATTTTTGTTAGTTATTTGAAGCTTTTTGTGACATATTTTATTTCAAAATATTAGCCAAGAGAATAATTAACCTCATTAAAAAAGGAATATAGAAGAAGGTTTCATAAACAGAAACAGATTTTTGTACTTTTTACTCTTCTAAAGTTCCCTGGTGACATCTGGATAAAAGATAAACCACAAATAAAGATTCAGTTTCAGTAAATTGTCGTTGGGTTGCAGATTATGATTATTTTCTCAGATTTAAAATTTATTATCAAATTAGTTGTATGAGTTGATTAGTTGGACATAAAAAGATTTTCATCCAAAGAGATTATAAATCATTTATTTTAAAGTGACGACAGGTCATGATTGTCTGTTTTGTTTCCTCAGTTCCTCTGAGTGTGAAGTCGGTTCGTGTTTCGGAGCGTTTAGTGGACAGAGTAACTTTACAGTGGAAGAATCCAGATCAAGCCTGGAAATACAAACTGAGTATTAACGACACAAACGCATCTATAACTCAACAGGAGACGAGAAGAAATGTTGTGTCATATTTAATCTCCAACCTCAAGCCTGGGACGATGTATCAGTTCAGAGTGATCACAGTGTTCTCTGGACTGAACAGTGCTGCTTTCGTTGGTGACACAGTGACACGTAGGTACACAGGGCCAGGCAGAAGGAAGATAAAACCTTTTTCTGCATTGTTGTGTTAAATTAAAGAAACAAAGAAGCTAAAATAATTGTTTGTTTTTAATGTTTCAGAGATCAACTGCATTGCTGTATCCTGGAGCGTCACCAACTCATCGATCCAGGGAACAGTTGAAGGATTGTTCTCCAGGGCCACGGCCTCTAATGGATCTGAAACTCACGAAAGTCCTGAAGGGAAAAACGTGACATTTTCCAACCTCCATCCTGGAGCAACCTATAACATTTCTCTACTGTATGAAACATCGACTGAACCTTATCTACAGTGTAGCATCAAAATACCCATCAGTAAGTTCAAACCACTCATTATAACTTTATAATGAATTATAAAGACGTTATAACAGATGTTATATTAAACTTATAATAAGTCTTAGACTGAGTATTTATTATTGTATTGGTAAAAGGAGATGGACTCCCCATTGATGGTATTAATATTATTATGGGTCATACAATTACCTTAAATGTGCATTGAAATACATTTTATTTATGAAGGTATTTAAGTCGACACGATTTCATAACTGATACAAATATTTTACAGGACATGTTTACAATGTAGAACCAGATGCATTTTATGATCCTGACAAATTAATAAACTCTTCTTTCTCTTTACAGTATGAAAAGACAAATAATAATTTCCTGGTTCTTCCCTCCCAGTTCCTCCTTCTTTAGCTCCTCTCTGCAGCTACTGGGGTTCTGGCTACAGCGCTCTGATTAAATGGGACAAACCGGATGGTGTGTGGACGACAGCTGAACTCAACATAAACGGAAAAAATATCACTTTAACACCAAACCAGAACCGTCTCACTGTGGACGGACTTCAACTGGCCAAAACTTATAAAGTCTCTGTGATTTCAAAGCTGGAAACAAAATCTGATCCTTTAACATCTGAACCATCCATTTTTTTCTGTTCCACTGATAACAGAGGTGAGCAAAAATACACATATTTTCTGTTTGGATTTATTAAGTAATAATTTCTCTAATCTATTAAATTAATCCTTCCAGGAGTCATTGGAGGATCTGTGTTCGGTGTTCTGCTTTTTGCTGTTCTCATCGGTGTCATTGTGTTTCTTGTTCGTAAAAAGCCAGATTTTATCCGGTCAGTGCTTCCTCAATGACAGAAATATCACTAAATCTGATCGATAGTATGAAATTTACCATTTCAATCTTTATATTTGTTAAAATAGCAGACAAACATCTTTCATCCTTGAATCCAAAACAACAGAAAGAAATAAGAGGTGAGTACACTGTAAAACAAAACATCCTGTTCAACATTAATGTTCACAACTCATGCAACTAGGCAGAAAAAATAAAATAGCTGAGAATAAAACCTCTGATCAGTTTAAGAATATTGATTACCATGGAAAAGTCTTGACCATCCAGCTTATTCATATATAACTCTTAATATCAAGATGTCTAGTTTACGTATAAATAAACCAAAGTTATCAAGTTATTTTAGGTTCGTAATTTTATTTTGCACAATAAAACTTCATGTGTTTTCATATTGCAGTAATTGATTTTTTTGAGGCAATTGGTTTGCATGGATTTAAGTATTTTCTTTGCTGTAACATTTGTTTTTTCGGATTTACAGATTGATGAAATAATAATAATCTGTTTTCTTCCAGAACTGTTTCTGCAGCCAAATTTCCAGACCACTTCCAGCAGCTGAGTTTGGATGAAAACAGAGGCTTCAGTCAGGAATACGAGGTTCATAAAATAAATATACCCACAATTCAATCTTCTCTTTCTCCACTCTGCTTTTAAAACATTTGTCTCATACAATGCATGTATTTCAGGTATCAGTTGCTCAATTTTATGGTGTCATTTTTAATTTTAGGCTCTCGTTCCTGTTGGCACAGGCCAGACATGTAAGGCAGCGATTCTACCAGAAAACAGAGAGAAGAACCGTTTTAACATCCTGCCTTGTGGGTCCAGCTCTTATTGTTGCTCCATGTTTACATTGAAATACCAGCTGAAGATGTTTTAGGAAATTTTCACCTTTTCTTTTCTCATCTGAAAGTTTCTGTTTCCTCAACAGACGACTGGTGTCGGGTCAAGCTTAACACATCAGCCCCCAAAGAGACGGGCTATATAAATGCCAGCTACATACCAGTAAGTGTCCGTATTAATAACACATTTGCTTAGAGAAGAATGTTATTTTTTTCCTCCAGGATATGAAGTAAAGTCCAAAGTTGTTTATCGTTTCAAAAATAAATCAGTAGAAATTGTTTTGTTGAGTTTTTTCTCCTCTGTCTAAATTTTTAGGTACAACTTCTCTATTGGTCTTTTTTTTCTTCTTTATTTATATTTAAGAAAATATCTTGGCACAGTTATGGCAACTTTCTAATTTTATTGTTTTCTTGGTGCGAAGCGAAAGTATCTGCTGTAGCAGTCTGTATGACAGCAGCTCTGAAAATGTTTCTGACAGAAGATGCCCGGATGTCTGCACCTTATTTTAAAATATTTGTTGAACTTCCTGTGCATTCACATTTAGCTGGGCACCAGCATTGGATCTCATACAGCGGTTTTCATTTTGCCGAATATAGCCTACTGCAAAGAGCCCAACAAAACAAACAAACAAACAAAAAAACTTTGGCTCCGCTCACAATGCAGCCTGAAGTGACCCAATTCTGACTTCTTTTTTTTTTTTTTTTGCTTTGCCATTCACATTTCCAAAAATAAGCGACTTATATGTGATCTCCAGTGGGAACTGCCAACACCTGAAAGTGTCCCGCATGCGCAGTAGAGGGCGCAATAAGGTCACACAGTGTGCTCAGTTACTTGCCAACCGCCATAAAAATCGTAGAAGAGCTCAGTGTTTGCGGAAGTAAACATGGATGCTAACGGTGTAGCATATCTTACGATTTTTAAGTTGTTATCCAACAGGAGCTAAAATACCAACAACTTAATCCTCGTTATCTTCCGCCATGATTGTTGTTTTTCTTCCCGCTTGCGTATCAGGGCGCAGAATAGTGACGTTTGTCGAGTACAAATGACGTTCCGGTCGGAAAAATGCGACATGTCTGTACAGACTCCGGTTGTACTTGAGAAGATCGGATGCGTATCGGATATCCAAGTGGGTCGCATTCGAAAAAATCCGATCTGTGTTGTTCATACTGTCATAAAACGATCAGATACAGATCGCAGTAATAAAAAAACTAATTGGATTTGGGTCAATTCAGGCTGCAGAGTGACCGCAGCCTGATTTGGGTCAATTCAGGCTGCAGAGTGACCGCAGCCTTTTTCTCTGTAGGGCTACAACACCAGCAGAGAGTACATCGCCACGCAGGGTCCTCTGCCCTACACAGTTGTTGATTTCTGGCGGATGATTTGGGAACAAAAAGTGAAGAGAGTTGTCATGTGTAACTGGGTTTATATTGTTAGTTATATATTTCCACAAAATGTTTTCTTTAATTTATTTGTCCTCTTATATTTGTGTATCCTTGTGTTCCTCTGTGTCTGCTATAAGGGGTTTGGTCCTCCAGCTCCGCCCTTCTTTCTTCTTCTTTTGTTCAGGGTCCTCCAGGACCATTATATATACTCAGTTATTAATTTCCTCTTCCCTTTTGTTACTTGTTCCACTGGGGAGAGGCAAGTTTTATAATCCGTTGTATTCCTTTCATTTATATTGTTCGAATGTTTATTTTTCCGCCTGTATTAATTATGGCTATTTTCAGTTGAGTTGCTATTACGCTTTTATAACATCTGATGCATGTTAATATTGTTATTTTGTATAGATCGGGCTGGCGAACTAGAGCACAAGCTACGTGCTAATGCTAATGTCTCCCGATTGGCAGGTATGTTTGCGCGCCCTTTTGTTACTTGTTCCACTGGGGAGAGATCGGGCTGGCGAACTAGAGCACAAGCTACGTGCTAATGCTAATGTCTCCCGATTGGCAGGCTGAATAAACGGAGACCGCCTCCAAACCCTGATTCGGAGTTTTGTGGTTTGTCTGATCACCACACACAACGCAGAAGTTCACCGGTCACACTTGGTGCCGTTCGACCCGAGACATCTCTGATCAAGTCCGCAGTCAGCGCTACCCAGTCCAGGGAGCTGTGACGATCTCTGGCTGCCTCCTGGTCCTGAGCTGCGCCGCTAGAACCGCTTTGCCCTGTGTGTAGTCTTTCAGGTTTAAAATTACAAACCCCTTTTTTTTTTTTTTTTTTTTTTTTTTTTTTTTTTTTCTGTGCTAGCGCTCACCACCTTCAAAAAACAAAGTTTTCCATTAAAAGTATTTTTTTTTTCTTTTTCTTTTTCTTCTGTATTTGTTCTGGGTTTCTATTTTTTTTATTTCATTTTTTTTTAAATTGTTCTTATTATTATTTTTGTTTTATTTTATGTGTATGCTTTGTTGTCAATCACAGACATGTCTCAAGCAAATCTGCCGGAACTTGAATATGTGGGCAGTGGTGTCAGTTTTGGTTCGGCAAACATTCCACGTACTGCTTCACTGTGTTTTGGGAGGGGTAGGCCTGTGGCACCTGGTTACACCGAATGCACAGTTGACCAATCTGCAATAAATCCACAATTTGTGCCTGTTGCAAACTCCACACCAGTTTCTCTTGCCACTTCACAGCCTACACATGTTTCACATGAGGCCCTCAGTGGTTTAATATCTGACCTGGCTAAGCAAATTGGAGATAATATTACAGCTAAAATGTGCACCGTGCAACAGGCCGGCCACTCCCAGGAGTGCCTTGCTAATAATGCATCTCCTACTCTACTGGAGTCTCCCCATGTGAAGGTTGTGGTGCAGTCTGAAGCCAAAGCCCCTCCATTCTTCAGAGGTGACAATAGTGACACATTTTCCATCCAAGAATGGGAAGATCTGATGAGGTGTTACCTGTCTAGGGCTAACTGTGGGACACCTGAAGAACAGTATGGGCTGTTACTGTCCAGATTAACAGGCAAAGCCCGTGATGTGGTGAAGGTCTCTCTACGGTGCCGACCTGAACTGTGTGGTGGTGGGTTAATTAATGCTGTTTTTGATGTCTTAAAGCACCACTTCAGTGAACTCACATGTTCCAACCTACCAATGAGGGACTTTTATGGTACCGTTCCAAGGGCCGGGGAGGATGCTATGGACTATTGGATCCGTCTTAATAAGTCCATTGATGCTGTGGATGAGTGCCTCCGCAGGCGTGGGAAACGTGTGGAGGACCCTCATGCAGAGGTTGTGATGATGTTTATCAGTCACTGTCCTGACCCCACCCTTTCCTTGTCTTTCCAAATGAAGCCACCAGAACAGTGGACAGCAGCTGAGGTCCAGCAACGCCTGGATGGTCGTGTGAGGACAGTCAAGAGCATAGTGGTAAATACACAGGCTGTTGACAGTGCTGATATATCGCACGACCCTCTGGCGAGCCAGCAGCCCACTGGGGCGTGCAGTGTTGCCACTATTGAACCAGTTTCTCAACAGATGGTGACCATGTTTGACAGGGTCCTCGCTCTGTGTAATGCATCACTAGCTACTGGTCACCAGAGAGCGGGCCGATCTCAGGTTCCCCAGCGAACACAGCCCCTAGCCTGTCGAGTTTGTGGATCCAGTGAACACTCCACACATTCACACTGCAGACTATTCAGGTTATGTCTTAACTGTTTTGAGCCAGGACATATGAAACGTGACTGCAGGCAGGAAGTGGGACAGAGATCCTCAAATGCTGCTTCACATGTTGATTTAAACTGACCGGCCTGTGTGATGAGAGGGGCAACATGGGCATTTTACACACCACCCTCACTGATTCTGTTAATCCACACTCAGAGTATGTTGACTGCTGTGAAAGGTTCCCCAAAGAGAAAACTATTATTTTGGTTGGGTCACAAAGAGTTGGGGAAGCTAGTGAGTTATTTTATGCTCCTGTGTCGATTGGTGGCCGTACGTCACTGAGAGGGATGCTGGACTCGGGCAGCATGTCATGTACTCTTAGTGAAATGGGAGAGGCTAAGTTGAGAGCAGCAGGTGTTGTCCTGTCCCCGCAACCTGTCCCTGAAGGAGTTGTCCTTGTCGGTTGTGGTGGACTTATTACACAACCTAAATGCATTTATGAGCTGAGCATGGAGCTCTACGGTCTTGACTGTCTAGTGCCGATGTTCCTTGTTCCTGGACAGAGGGATGGGTTGATTATTGGCACAAATGTCCTTCGACCAGTGATCCAAAGAATGAAATCTGATGGGAAATACTGGGAGATGATGTCCTCTCATACGACTGACCCTGATTGTGAACAGTTCCTCCAGTTGCTGAGTTGCACCTCCCGGTGGCAGAGCCCAGGGGTACCTGACAAGGTGGGTACTGTGAGATTGCAGCAGGCTGTTACACTGCTGCCCCGAAAGGAATACATTGTTTGGGGAAGACTCCCTCCCTGTGCTCCCGTGTCACCTGGGAGCACTGTCATTGTGGAACCGACTTCAGCTCGCTCCACACCAAAAAACATCTTGGTTGGTCGGGTCATCACACCGATGTGGGGCGATCGTTGGCTTCCCATGAAGGTTCTTAATCCCACTGATATGCCTCTTCTATTGCGCCGCAATAGTAAGTTAGCAGATGTATTCCCTTGTGTGGCTGTTGAGGACTTTCCTGCCACTCCAGGCTCATGCATGGTGCAGTCTAGCCAGGCTACTTCCTCATTTCCTTTGGGAAGTGAATCATCGGATCCTGTGCAGATGCTAAAGGACTGTGGCCTTGGTGATGTGGACTTGGAGGGTTGTGAAGTGTCTGATGAGTGGAGGAGGAAGCTGGCTGATCTGTTGTTGAGCTTTCAGGATGTGTTCTCCAAGGACCATTTGGACTGCGGGGAAGCAAAAGGGTTTGTCCATCGGATCCATCTATCTGACACTCGCCCCTTCAGGTTGCCGTTCCGCAGGGTGCCCCCAGCACATTATCAAGTGTTGAGAGAGGTGCTATCAGAGATGGAGATGAAAGGCATAATCAGTAAGTCAATCAGTGAATATGCTTCACCCTTGGTGTTGGTGTGGAAGAAGAATGGCGACCTGAGAATATGTACTGATTTCCGTTGGCTTAATGCTAGGACGGTTAAAGATGCCCATCCACTGCCCCACCAAGCTGATTGTCTTGCTGCACTGGGAGGGAATGCCTTTTTCAGCACGATGGATCTGACCTCTGGGTTTTACAACGTGCCACTGCATGCGTCTGACAGACGTTTCACGGCCTTCACTACACCACTTGGCCTGTATGAGTATAACCGTCTCCCCCAAGGTCTCTGTAACAGTCCTGCATCGTTCATGCGCATGATGCTCAGTATCTTTGGTGACTTAAACTTCTCCAGTCTCCTCTGCTACTTGGATGACTTGTTGGTGTTCGCGCCTTCTGAAGAGGAGTCGTTGAACCGTTTGAGCGTTGTATTTTCCCGGCTGCGGTCCAGCAACTTGAAACTCTCTCAGAAAAAGTGTCACTTCCTGAGACGGTCTGTAGCATTTCTTGGACATGTCGTGAGTGCGTCCGGTGTTTCTGTTGATAAGGAGAAGGTGAGAGTAATATCTGGCTTCACAAAGGCAGATCTAATGGAGGCTGATGGTCACACTCCGTCTCAACAGAAGGTTAGATCATTTCTTGGAATGGTAATATTTTACCAACATTTTATCCCTGCATGTTCTCGTGTTGCCAAACCTCTTTTTGCCTTGACTGCGGGCCAGAAGAGGAAACACAAGGGCAGCAGTCGTCATGTGAAACCTGGGACGTTCAGGAAACTGACGCCACTTGATTGGACCCCTGAGTGTGAGGAAGCCTTTGTGCAGTTAAAAAATGCACTCCTCAATTCTGTGGTTTTGGCACACCCGGATTTTGAAAGGCCTTTCATCCTCTCCACAGATGCTTCCACTGATGGTCTGGGTGCTGTTCTTTCTCAGGTACCGGTGGGCGAGGAGAGGGCAAGACCAGTTGCTTTTGCTAGCAAGTCTCTCAGTCGTGGCCAAACCAAGTACCCTGCTCACAGACTTGAGTTTTTGGCTCTTAAATGGGCAGTGTGTGATAAATTCAGTCATTGGCTCAAGGGTCATAAATTCACTGTTTGGACCGATAACAACCCTCTCACGTATATTCTGACCAAACCTAAGCTGGATGCTTGCGAGCAACGCTGGGTCTCCAAGCTCTCTCCATACACCTTTGACATCAAGTATGTCCCAGGCAGGTTGAATATTGTGGCGGATGCTCTGAGCAGAAGGCCATTTGTCAGGTCGCTGGCTGACCGTGTGCTGGCAGAACCCTATGTCGACCTATTGAAGCAGGCCTGTGATGTGACAGATGAGTCTGTGCAGGCAGCTTTCCATCTGACTTGCCACCCTCAGTCTTTGGCTGACTTACCGTTCTCAATGGCTGTCAACGTCTCCATGTCTGAAGATGATGTGTCTTCTGTGCTGTCGTCCATCAGCAACTGGGAAGTGGCATCCAGACACCGTGCCGCATCCCTAGCTGACCACTTGCCGTCAGTTGTTGTTCCTAATGTTGATGCATCTTCTGTCCTGTCCAAGGCAGAGCTTCAGTCTCAACAGGAGCGCGATGCCACGCTCTCCAGGGTTCTCCATTATGTGACCAGGAAGCGGAGGCCTTCTAGACGTGAACGCTACAACGAGTGTCAGCAGACTTTAAAACTTTTGAAGCAGTGGGATAGACTTGTGCTTTTGGATGGGATTCTTTACCGTGTCACCAAAGATCCCTTAGCGAAGCGCAAGCGCTTCCAATTTGTCGTACCAGAGTCCCTGAAGTCAGTGGTACTTTCTGGTATACATGACAGTGCCGGTCACCAAGGTCAGCCGCGCACTTTGTCACTGGCTCGTCAACGTTTTTTCTGGTTTGATATGGACAAGGATGTACGTAACTATGTACGGCAGTGTTCAAGATGTGTCCTCAGTAAGACCCCTGAACCAGCTGCCAGGGCACCACTGGAGAGTATAAAGACCTGTGCCCCACTTGAGTTAGTGTGCATTGATTTCTGGTCAGCTGAAGACACCAACAACAAGTCTGTGGATGTGCTTGTGATCACTGACCACTTTACTAAGTTGGCACATGCCTTTCCCTGTCGTGACCAGTCAGCTAAGAGTGTGGCAAAGAAGCTGTGGGAGGGTTTCTTCTGCATATATGGTTTCCCTCAGCGCATACACTCTGACCAGGGCCCGAGCTTTGAAAGTGAGTTGGTGGCAGAGTTATTGGACATGGGGGGCATTATGAAATCACACACTACGCCCTACCACCCCATGGGCAATGGTGTTACAGAGAGGTTTAACCGAACTTTGGGGAGCATGTTGAGATCTCTGCCCCCTAGAGTGAAACAGAAGTGGCCACAAATGATTCAGTCGATGACATTTGTGTACAATTGTACTGCACATGAAACGACTGGGTTTGCGCCTTTTTACTTGATGTTTGGACGAGTTCCACGGTTACCGGTTGATCTCATTTTCAAGAGTGTCCTTCGTGATGACACAGTTTGTGACTACAATGCCTATGTCAAGTCACTCATGGATGATCTACATTCTGCTATGGTCCTAGCTCAAGAACACAGTGCTGCTGAGCAGAGACACCAATCAAGGCAGTACAACAAAAGGGTCAAGGGCTTACCCTTGTCGGTGGGTGACCGGGTGCTGTTGGCAAACAAGAGCGCGAGAGGGAAACGTAAGCTGTCAGATAAATGGGAGTCTACAGTTTTTGAGGTTGTCGCTTCTAAACCCGGCCTTAACCTCTATAAGATCAGGGATTTCTCAGGACGTGAAAGGACAGTTCATCGCAACCTCCTACTCCAGGTCAACTTCTTGCCCTTGGACCTGTCATTGGGTGAACAGCACTCTGTTAGTTTTGTTGCTACCACAGGGGAGCCCGATAGCTCCTCCCCAGAGAGAGGAACTGACATCCTAGGGTCTGTTATCCCTCCTTGTGCCAGTGAGTCTAGCGAGGTCCGTACAGCATCCTGGGTTCAGGCACAGTCATCATGTGAGAGCGAAAACTTACCCTCCCCTGATGGGTTGTCTTCTACCTCCCTTGGGTGGGCTGGAACAGATGCTCCTTCACCCCCTTTCATTGAGTCGCATAATCATCAAGGGGATTTGCATGACCCTGAGGACAGGGGTTTAGGTCACAGAATCACTACACGTCTTGGCAGGATTGTCAAGCCGGTGCAAAGGTTGATTGAGTCTATGGCCCAGATTGAGTCTGGTTTTGGAAATCAAAAACTTAACTCTCCTATCACAGCTGTGTAATTTATTTTTATTTTTATTTTGTTTTTCCCAGTACTTCATCCTTGGTCACCTGATTGTTATGCTTCTAGGCAAGTGGTTTGTTGAGTATATGGATGGCATGTACACGCTTTTATTTCTGAATGTTGTAATTAGCCAAAACGGTGTGGTGTATAGGGCACCGCGTCCTGTCTGATAGGTTTCTGTAACCTCTTAATCTTTTAGTAGATGGCTCTTCTGCCGACTTTCCTCTTTGGCTGTGATAATTTTTGGCTTGTGATGTATTATTATTATTTTATTTTATTGTTTTTTTTGTTTTGTTTGTTTTCCTTATGGTTTTATAATTTTGTGTAAATCTAGGGGGGTGAATGTAACTGGGTTTATATTGTTAGTTATATATTTCCACAAAATGTTTTCTTTAATTTATTTGTCCTCTTATATTTGTGTATCCTTGTGTTCCTCTGTGTCTGCTATAAGGGGTTTGGTCCTCCAGCTCCGCCCTTCTTTCTTCTTCTTTTGTTCAGGGTCCTCCAGGACCATTATATATACTCAGTTATTAATTTCCTCTTCCCTTTTGTTACTTGTTCCACTGGGGAGAGGCAAGTTTTATAATCCGTTGTATTCCTTTCATTTATATTGTTCGAATGTTTATTTTTCCGCCTGTATTAATTATGGCTATTTTCAGTTGAGTTGCTATTACGCTTTTATAACATCTGATGCATGTTAATATTGTTATTTTGTATAGATCGGGCTGGCGAACTAGAGCACAAGCTACGTGCTAATGCTAATGTCTCCCGATTGGCAGGTATGTTTGCGCGCCCTTTTGTTACTTGTTCCACTGGGGAGAGATCGGGCTGGCGAACTAGAGCACAAGCTACGTGCTAATGCTAATGTCTCCCGATTGGCAGGCTGAATAAACGGAGACCGCCTCCAAACCCTGATTCGGAGTTTTGTGGTTTGTCTGATCACCACACACAACGCAGAAGTTCACCGGTCACACATGGTAACCAACCACATCGAAGCAGGACTGGTACGTTTTTAAAAAACAAATTTATTCAACAGTCAAATTTTAGAGGAAGTTAAAGTACAAAATAAAAGTTAATAGGTTACTTTCCTTGTTAAACTGTAATCAAAAGGGAAATTAATAATAGCAGATAATCAAACTGTTGTGTAATCAGAACATGAATAATGGAAATTTTATGTATTTTTTAACATGTAGACCAAATGTGCACAATACTGGCCTGAAGACACGAATCAGAGTCAGTATGGAGACGTGTTGGTCTCTGTAACATCTGAACTGAAGGAACAAAACTGGACACTGAGGCAGTTTACTGTCAAACAGGTACAAGACTTCACTTTAAAACATCAAATTGAGTCTAATGAAACTCTAAACTCTTTTGGTTTTGCCACATATTTGCTCTTAAAACTTCCCTTTTTCTTTAGGAGCTTCAGTGTTTTTATGAAGTTACACTGAATGTTTTATTGAATATTAATGTTTCCACGCAGAAAAGAAGCTCAGAGGAACGATCAGTCAGACATTTCCACTTCACTGTCTGGCCTGACCGCGGAGTCCCTCAGGGCACAGAGGTTCTGATCCAGTTCAGAAGGATTGTGAGGCAGGACATAGAGCGTGACGGATCAGAATCACCAACCGTGGTTCACTGCAGGTACACACCAGTTTACCCAGTTTACCCAGTATGGTCTGTCGTTACTCCAAAGATGTTTTGCAGCAACAATCAGCAAGATTTCAAGGTTGTGGTTCTGATGGACTTAAATAAACCCAGATATTTAATTTTGTTTTGCTCCTAAACTTATGAAAACACTTTAGATTATATGATTATTTTTCTAAATATATATCTGCACATATGCCACTATGTTATTGAACCTTATTTTTAGTTTTTTGCACATGTGCAATCCAACCTTTTGGATTTTGGTAATGTAGTCAAAAGATGTAAATATCCATGCATGAACTTAATTTAAAAGAGAATTCCTGACAAAGAATAAAATCCACATAGTTAAGATAATTTCTGTGTTTGAAAAGTTGAAATTTTTGGACATTTAATCTCAGAAACTAATTACTAAAAAACCATGAGTTTTTTTTTTTCCAACCCTAATACTCTGTTGTGTAGATGGAGAAAACATTTGCAGGTAAATTCCCCATATGAAACATGACTAACCTGTTTAGGTTGGATTAAAAAAGTGGATTATTTTCAGTTTAACACACCAGAGCTGTTTGTGTTTCAGTGATGGAGTGGGAAGAACAGGAACGTTCATCGCTCTGGACTTCCTGCTGCAGCAGCTGGAAAAACAACAAGCTGTCGGCATCAAGGACTTTTTACACAGGATGAGGCGACATCGATCACACATGGTGCAGACGGAGGTAAAACTGCTTTATGCTGCTTCAGGATAATTATTGAAACAATATAATCCAAAAAGATAAGCTGTGGGGAAAAAAAGTGTTTTCCTATTTTACCCTTCTGTGTCAATTTAAAACTTTTCTTGTGACAAATCTGAACTGTGGAGCTTAAATGTCCATCTAGAACTTTTAAATGTGCTGAATTTGAAATGAAAACATTAATATCTTGTCCTTAATACTGATAGTTTAGATGGCTGTTCTTTATTTATTTTGAACAAACTCAGGCTCACACAAACAAATAATCTGAAAAATAAGTAAATAAATAAATGAATAAATAAATATAAATAAATGTTGTAAATATCTGTTTCCGTCTTGATGCAGCTGCTGCTGCTGAGTTGAAATTTGTTTCTCTTCATGACTGAATGTATTACATCATTATAGAAGAAATACAGAACAATGTTTTGCTAACTGTTTTTTAACCAACAATTAAAACATTTTAAGAATAACAGGAGAACAGTACGACCTTAAAGCTTTTTACTTTTTTCATTTACCTATAAATTACAAATGTCAGTTTGCCTTACAGTAATTCTCAGCTGTTCTTTTTATGATCAATTGCCAATCAATGTTCAAACTGACACATTGCGAGAGGTTGTGTTTAAATAATGAGACATTTTGTTAATTTCCCTTCCAGTCGCAGTACATCTTCCTGCACCAGTGCATCATGGACCGCCTGCAGCCACCCGGCGGCCAGGATGAACACGTTTATGAGAACGACGACATGTTGTACGCAAACTCCATCCAGCTTCAAGAAATGATTTAACACAAAACTAGTTTCAGTCCTGGAAAAACAGTAGATGATGGTGAACCAACTGTGGACAGACTGATAAAAATATTGGTAATATCGATACCAAGTCGGTATTGGTATTGGATAGATGTTAAAATTGACACTTTGGTTTCAGATTTTCTGTTGAGATTTATTTTATTTTTGTATTTTTTTATTTCTACCTTAAAAGAAGATGTGAGATTTGCTCTGAAATGTTTTTGCACTTTATTTTTTATTTTTTCCAGTTTATTATGTTGATGTTAAAGTATTTTGTAGACGCCTATCAACTTTTTCCAAATTCTTTCTTAGCTTTTAACAAAATATTTCAAAGAATAAACTAAAAAACAGGTCAGAAGTTTATTAAAACAAACTTAAATAATAAAAAGTATCTCTATCGGTATCAGAGATACTGGTTGTGTGTTTACTTGCTATCAGATCGATGCCAAAATATGTAGCATTGCTCACCTCTAGTCAAGATGTGATTGTTTTATACTGAATGTTTAATAAATGTTGTACTGTAAAAAATATCTTGTGAAATTGTACATTTCCTTCCTTCCAAGTTTAATAATTATGGAGCCAATTTAGGAAAATTTCTCTTCAGGTGGCTAAAAAAAGACTTAAATTTGATCAAAAATCTCAAAATATTAATGTAAGAAACGTTACTCAGAACTAGAAAACTCAATTCAGAGTAAAAGTGATTTTATATTCATTCAAATTACCAAGCAATAAACTTCAGAGTCTCCAAGGGATAAAATACAACAAAAATATTATCTTTAACTGGAAATGTTATCTTCAACACAAGAACAATGCTTTATCTCCTTGACTAGCATAAAAAAAAATTAGACATTTAATAGAAAATGTCAGAACATTTACCAGCTAATGGAATATAAATAAAACCACATCAAACCAAAACTCTAACCACGGACTTAAACTCAGTACAGCGTTAGATTTTACAGGAAATCAAAACCACACATAGAAAATATTTCAGCGGGGAAGTGGTGCAGCGTTGGGTGTTTGTAGGTTTTATGCCACTAGTGAGGAGGAAGTGATTCCAGCTGAGAGGAGGAAGTTCAGGAGCGGGCCCTGGTGGTTGATGGATGTATAACAGGAAATGTTATTAACATTTCACAAGATGTATTCATCACGTTTAGGCTGCGTTCACACTGCAGACTGAAGTCACCTGATACCAATGTTTTGCCTGAGCATCCATGTTTACTTCCGCAAACCCTCAGTGATGTGGCGGTTGGCAAAACACAGAGCACGCGCTCTATTTGTTGCGTTATTGCGAACTCTACTGCACATGTGGGACACTTTCCGGTCGTTTGCAGTTCACGTTTGAGATTACAATCAAGTTGCTTATGGAAGTGTGAACAACCACAAAAAAAAAAAAAAAAAAAAAAAAAAAAAAGCCGATTTGACAAAAAGTCGGAATTGGGTCACTTCCGGCTGCGGTGTGAATGCAGCCCCAGTATTTTTTCTTTTAGAATATGTTCATATCTGTATCATTGTGATCACTGTTTTTTTGTTTCAGCCATTGTCATAAAGGTTGTTTCTTTGTGCTAAAGTGCATTTTCTTGTGTCAAGATTTGCTCTTGTATATTTTCAGTATTGGTTTTGTAGCACAATAAAATGTAGCAAAATAAAAAAGAAAATTTTTTCCAAACCATTGAAAAGTAAAAATTCTTATGTTGAAGCAAACTTATGTTATATAAAGGACAAAATAATCCGATAGAAGGTGAACATTTATCTATGATAAAAGCATTTGAGGAAATATGAGTTATTTTCAGTCTTAGATGTTTCATTTTGTCAGTCTGCTGTCTTTACTTGCTTTCTATTTAAATTAAAATACTTTACAATTATTTTTAAAAAGCTAAAATTACTTTTTTATGTTGCACTAAAAAAATGGAGCTCTATCTTAAAAAAATACTTAATTTGATACATTTAATCAAATAAAATTTGTCAAACTTGTTTTACTTACATTTATTTAACATAAGAATCTAATGAACTTAATATATTTATTTGGATAAACTTAATTTGATTACTTATAACAAATTGACTTTTTTAAGTTGGATCATCTGTTTTCTTTTTTAAGTGTGGAGAAAGGATTAAACTATACAGTGGAATGCTGCCCTCTAGTGTTTGTTATGTTTTCTAATGTAGCAAACATTAAATTATTATATTGTTACATGTAATTTATTGTACTCCACATTTTGTGCAGTCTGACACAAAATTCTCTATATAAATATTATTTATTAGTACAATTTAATTCCATACTGCCACACTTTTTCCTTTAACTCAACTTTCCACTGTGTGATGGTCTGAGCAGTCGAAGGAGATTCAGGCACTGGTTTAGATTCAAAAGTGTCTTTTTCTTTTTGTTTTTATTGAACCCAAAACAACGAACATGGGTCAATAATGAACAAATTACAAATTTGGGCCCATAAAAGAGGTTAAAGTAACAAAATTCAACTCAGGCTAACAAACAGACCTACTGAAACACACAGAAGGGGAAACTTAAATACTGGCTGATCAGGCCACATAGAAGACACAAAAAGGGGAAAACACACAAAAACCTAACTATAACTAACAAAGGAAAATCCCATTCCCCCCTCTTGCTGATGAGTAGTGGTGTAAACCAATTTGCAGTTTCAATAGGCTGGCTCCACCCCTTCTCCACCTCTGTTCTCCTGAAGGACTGGAGCAGCCAGCACTGAGGGGACTCAAAAACAAACAAAGGTTAAATCAAGCAGAACATAACAGTGTAAACTAAAATGTGCGCACTTATTCCAGAATACAGTGTTATGCCTTTCCTTAAACCAAATTATTCTGTAAATTAAATCCTAAACTTAAAGAAATCCAAATATAAATGTAATGAGAATGGCTGACCTATTGTGTGATTAAATATTACCGCATTTGTGTGGCTGTAGTTACAGCCATCACACACTGATACGCTTGGATACTCTGAACAACTCACTTCTTTAATATTGACCTTTGCCCTTTGCTGGGTGGTAATGACAGCTGGGAAGTCAGCAGGCTTCAAGCAGTCATGTTGGTCAGGATATGAATTTTGTGGTGTGAAAAGAAAATCTTTTTTTTTAATGATCTTAGAGAGAATCAGATTATAATAAAAGTTTGAAACCTTCCTCTCCATAAGTGATGAGTCTATATTTTACTTTCACTTTCTAAACAAAGGGATAAAATATAACTATTTTACAATATTAACATTTTTGGAGCTGTGTCTAAATTTATTGACTCTTTAAATCTTTTCATTTGGATGATTTAGGATTAGCTTGAAAAGACTACATTGTTTTAGCTCATAATCTTAAAAAGAAAGAAAAATAAAATAAAAGTAATTTTCTACTCAGTGAAATGTTAACTAGTAAATGAAAGGGATGCAGTCGTTCTGACTCATTTCTTCCTTGTACAACAAGTTGTTAGTTAACTTACTTAATAATTTACTGATTAAGTAAATTATATTTCTACACGTTTTCAGGAAATTCTGGACTTTCTTGATTGAGCAACGCTGGACGTTTTTCCCCAAAGTAATTTATTTCCTTCTTCAGAGCAATCTGTTTGTTTATTCCACATCTTCATGGAAATATAACATAAACTTTTTATTTTTGCTGTGGTTTTAGAAATGGTTGTCAGAAAATTATTTTAATTATAGATTTAATCAGAAACACTTTTTTGTCATAAGTTGTAACTTAAGCAGTGTTATTAAATATAGTTTATTTTGACTGCTTCAAATGTTCATTGAATTTGGATTCCTGAACATAACAGCCTCGACCATATTATTGAAATTTTATGATAATCAACTAATAAACATTCCTCTCAATAAATCCTATAATCCAGCATGAATGTTGAATAAATCATCTTTATAAAAGCATTTGAAATAAGTTGCGCTCTGTTTGAAACACGGAAGATAATTAAAGTTCTGTTGTAAAGTTTTATCATCAATGGTTGTGGAAAATTATCATTTAGTAAGGATACTTCCTTCACATGTTTCCCCTGTGGTTTTTAAAAAGGCTCTTTGCTCTTTGTGAAGCTTTTATTGAGGCCAACTAAATGTGTTAGTTCAATAAACAGGGGCTGGACTTTTGCCTTTCACATTTTCAGTTTGCAGTTCCTTATAGGTCCAAACCGCAACGAAGCCATAAATATCACAACTCGCTAAAACTGAACAGACGAGAAGGCAGAAAAAATCTTTAACCAAATCAGCTCAGATGAATATTTTAAAGAAGCAAAAATGTAAATGTCGACGTTACAAAACGTGTATAGAGGTTTACCTTTACTTACTGATGATTTAAGGATTCAGCCGGTCATAACCCTGAAGCGAACAGTTACAGCTGATATAAAGCAATCAACGTTAATAAACTTGCAAAGCAGGCAAATCTGCTTTATCAATGTCCCCTTGAAAGCAGCAAACTATAACCGTTAATAAGGAAGTGCCAGGCGGGGCAAAGGTCCCCGAGCAACACAAGTCTAAAAAGGAGAAGCAGTTATTTACTGTGTCACTTGTGAGTAAGAGAAGGGACCAGAGGTTACAAAAGGAGGACCTGGTTAGGAATTAAAAGTCAACACTGGATTTATTACGGCACTGAATCAGCAGCAAGCTGGGGGGAAATTAGCTGTTTCAGTCAACACATGAGGTGGCCATACTGGAAGAGCTGAGGTTTATCTGACAGCGGAGAAGAGCCTCTGCATCTCCACATGACTTTAGGGGAATAATCAGTGACAAAGATGGAGCTTTTATCATTCAAATCCACATCAGAGCTCCTGTTACTCTGCTGCTGCTTCAGTCTGCTTTTGGTAAGTTCTGCATCATCTTTACATTTACTGGATCAGATTTACTGAGCAAAAAACGCTGAACCTCAACAAAAGGAAACAGTGTTAACCACAGAGGGGCTCATGATAGTCATCGCTGTACTTCAGCTCAAGAAGCAAAAGTTTATTTTACCTGTCCTAAGAAAAAAGAAAAAACAGTCACTGGTTGAATTTAAGAAGCAAATTAGATAATAAATACATGGATGACTATCTATTAAGATGTTGAAGATGCAGTTGGAGTTGAATAACAGCTTCTCATTTCTTAAACAACTTTGTCTAAAGAGATCCAGAGAAGATGTTAGTCTGTTGAAGACGGGAAATAAAGACAGGAATCAAGCAAAGAAAACGTCTAAAGAGATTGTTGTAGCTACTAAAATCAAGTAAAGAAGTTTCCAACACAGTATTAAAGACTGGGAGAAATGGGAGGAACCATTGTTACCGCGGAAGAAATGATCATAATCAGCGGCCGGTGCAACTTTTGTTGAAATTAAGTCAACAAATAAAATAAAGCTCACAGCTACAAACACATTCAGTAAGTTGTTAGATAATAAAAAGTTTATTTCAGTAACTTAATTCTCAAAGACTGATGTTTTCAAGGCTTCATTTCTCATAAATAAGATGATTTTTTTTATTCCCAGCCAACGAAAACACGTCAAAGATTAAAATATTAGAAAAACATATTACTGCAGGAACATCAGTTTAATAAGAAATATGATTAAAGGATGTTTCAAAAGTGAAAATAAGAATATTTCCACAATGTAAAGGGAACTCCACACTGTAAAACATTTCAGACGCATTCAGTTGTGTCAACTATCTTTTACTCTTTATGTAAAATAAATTTAGTGAGTTTTAGATTTTAAACCTAAATGTTTGAGTTTGTTAAAGATAAACTTACAGCAGTAACTTGTTGTTAACTTTTTATTAAGAGTTGAATAAACAGAGATTTTAGGTTAACATTTAAAAAACTGAAAGAAGAAACAGACAGGAGTGGGAACTATTTCCCAGAATGCTTAGCGGCGTGTTTTTGTATCCTGAGATGAAGAGCGTTACTTTGATGTGACTCTGGTGTTATTAAGGCAAATGTTTATTTTAATGCAGCTGACAGTTTGCAAAGCTTGAGGATAATGTCCTGATCACACTGAATGTTTCTGAGCTCAATTCATTCAGATGTTCAATAAAATTCATCATCAGATCAGAAATTTGGTTCATGTGATTTGAAACAAGAATTTAAATTATTCTACAGTAAAATAAGTTATTTTAACTTGATATTGTGACTAAAATAACAGAGAAATGTGTCTCTTTAACTGGGTGAGGACAGTGTTTTTTTCTTGCATTTTGTGAAATAATTATTTGGTTTAAATTGCAGCATTAAGTTAAAACTCACAATTCAAGATTAATAAACTTAAAAAACAATGTTTAGACAAATTGTCTGTTGTTGTTAAATCAACTTCATGAACTTTAATTTCTGAGTTAAAACCAAAATAATTTTCTCGTTGACTTAAATTTAA
The DNA here is from genome assembly GCF_019740435.1 of Gambusia affinis. NCBI lineage: Eukaryota > Metazoa > Chordata > Actinopteri > Cyprinodontiformes > Poeciliidae > Gambusia > Gambusia affinis. The sequence goes on from NC_057887.1 coordinate 21,561,382, forward strand.
TTTTCAAGTTAGGAAAATGTTCTGTTTACTGACGGGACAAAAGCTGGACTCTTCAGAAGGAGTGAGTCTCATTACATCTGGTGTAAAAGTGACACCGTGTCATCAGACTGGTGGTAAAACCTGGTGGTGGTGTGACGCTCTGGGGCTGTTTGGCTGCTTCAGGACTTGAAGTCTGGCTGTGATCAGTGGAGCCATGAATTCATCTCCACACCAAAACATCCTGGAGGAAAACGTCTGCAGCTGAAACCTTCTGCAGCACGACAATGACCCAAAACACACCAGCAGGTCCACCTCTGAAAGGCTGAAGACAAACAAAATAAGACCTTTAGAGTGGCCTAGTCAAAGTACTGACATGACACCTATTAAGATGCAGTAGCAGGACCTTAAAAATTACATTTATGCTGGAAAAACGTCCAATAGGGTTGAATTACAATCATTTTGCAGGTTATCACAAACAACTGACTGCAGCTGTTGCTACTAATGGTCAGAGGACAATCAGTATTTCACACAGAACCATAAAGGTTTAGATTTATTTTCTCCCTCAATAATAAAAATCTTCATTTACAAACTGCACTTGTGTTTACTTAGGTTAATATTTAAATTGGTTTGATGTTCAGAAACACTGAAGTTTAACAAACATGCAGATAACAGGAAGTCAGGAAGTCAGGAGCTTTAATGTGTTTTTTATTTATTTACCTTCATGTTTTCAGACTGTAACAGTGAACTCCTCTACATTAGGACCAATGAGAACATCTGAACCTACAACAGCAGGAAAACCAACAAAACCTGGTTAGTATGGAAAGTATTATTATTGTTTATCTTTTATAAATTTCTCTTAGGTTTTCTCAAGTGTCTCCTGTTTTCAGCTCCTGGAAAGGTAATAAATGTATCAGTGGTGACCCAGAACAGCAGCAGTATAACTCTGAAGTGGAACAAAGTTGATGGCATCTCAACATATAAACTGCAATATGATTCTGGCATTAAGAACATCAGTGATACTTCTGGAGAAACATTTGTACAACATGTGGTTTCTAATCTGACTGCTGGGACAGAATATAATTTCATTCTTTTCACTGAGGCCAATGGAGTCAAGAGTTCTGGATTCTCATTCTCTGCTGCTACAGGTTGGTGATTTCTGAGTTTTGTCTCATTACAAGAAAATCACTCAGATTATCTGGAGCATCACCTCCATTTACTATGTAATTAAATCAGATTAGATCATTTCTATTCTTTGTCCAAGAATAAATATTTTTTTTTTTTGCTTTTCATCAGATGTCTCTGTTTCCTTTCTGTTTTTCAGCTCCTGACAATGTAGCCAATGTATCAGTGGTGACCCAGAACAGCAGCAGTATAACTCTGAAGTGGGAAAAAGTTAACAACATCTCAACATATAAACTGGAATATGATTCTGGCATTAAGAACATCAGTGGTACTGCTGGAGAAACATTTGTACAACATGTGGTTTCTAATCTGACTGCTGGGACAAAATATAATTTCACTCTCTTCACTGTGTTGAATGGAGTCAGCAGCTCTGGATTTAATTTCTATGCTGCTACAGGTTGGTGATTTGTGAATTTTCTCTCATTCCAAGTTGATCACAATCAGTGTAACAGGAGCATCATGTCCTTTTGGTACACAAACTAGATTAAATAATATTTTTTTTCAATTCAATATCTTTGCATATCTGTCTTCTTAACTTTTGTCAAGTGTCTCCTCTTTGTTTTTCAGCTCCTAACAATGTAGCCAGTGTATCAGTGGAGACCCAGAGTGTTAACAGTATAACTCTGAAGTGGAACAAAGTTAACGACATCTTAACATATAAACTGAAATATGATTCTGGCTTTAAGGACATCAATGGTACTGCTGGAGAAACATCTGTAAAATATGTGGTTCCTGATCTGACTGCTGGGAGAAAATATAATTTCATTCTCTTCACTGTGTTGAATGGACTCAACAGCTCTGGATTTGATTTCTCTGCTGCTACAGGTTGGTGATTTGTGAATTTTCTCTCATTCCAAGTTGATAACAGTCAGTGCATCTGGAGCATCAACTCCTTTCTGTCCACAAAATTGATATAAATTAAATAATTCATATGTTTTTGCCTGAATTGCATCATTTTGCTGTGCAGTCTGTCTAATTGACATTTCTAATATCTTTTTGTCTCCTCTTTGTTTTTCAGCTCCTGACAATGTAGTCAGTGTATCAGTGGAGACTCAGAGTGTTAACAGTATAACTCTGAAGTGGGAAAAAGTTAACGACATCTCAACATATAAACTGGAATATGATTCTGGCATTAAGAACATCAATGATACTTCTGAAAAACCATTTATAGAATATGTTGTCTCTAATCTGACTGCTGGGAGAAATTATAGTTTCATTCTCTTCACTGTGTTGAATGAACTCAGCAGCTCTGGATTATTATTCTCTGCTGCTACAGGTTGGTGATTTCTGATAGTAAATGAGAGAAAAGTTGGATGAGATTTCAGAAATTATTGAGTCACAACAACACCAGTTACTAACTTCCTCAGAAGTTAAAGATAATTGACATCAAGTCTCAGGAATCAGACGCCATCGAAACATATATGACTATAGCATGAAACTGTTTTTGTTTTCACTCTAAATTATGACGAAGCGGTCGGTTACAAAGTTTAGACGTAATTATTCTGGTAGATTTAGATTTAAAAAGTTTTTCATTTGGGGCGTGCTACGGTGGCATAGAGCAGTGTTTCCCAACCCTGGTCCTCAAGGCACACTGCCCTGCATGTTTTAGGTATTTCCTTGCTTCAGTGCAGCTGATTTCAATTGATGACTGATTAACAGGCGTTTGTTGAACTGCAATCAGTTGAATCAGGTACATTAAAGTAGGGAAACTTCTAAAACATGTAGGACAGTGTGCCTTGAGGACCAGGGTTGGGAAACACTGGCGTAGAGGTTAGCGCGCTCCGGTGGCGTAGAGGTTAGCGCGCTCCGGTGGCGTAGAGGTTAGCGCGCTCCGGTGGCGTAGAGGTTAGCGCGCTCCGGTGGCGTAGAGGTTAGCGCGCTCCGGTGGCGTAGAGGTTAGCGCGCTCCGGTGGCGTAGAGGTTAGCGCGCTCCGGTGGCGTAGAGGTTAGCGCGCTCCGGTGGCGTAGAGGTTAGCGCGCTCCGGTGGCGTAGAGGTTAGCGCGCTCCACGCCTGGAGGCCCTGAGTCCTCGACGCGGCCGTCGCGGTATCGATTCCCGGACCCGACGACATTTGCAGCATGTCTTCCCCCCTTTCCTGTCAGCCTACTATGAAAAAAGAGACACTAGAGCCCACAAAAAGGACCCCCTGGTGGGGGGGAAAAAAAAAAAGTTTTTCATTCAACCAACAACTTTAGAAATGAGGCAGGCAGCCAATCAGATCATAGAAATATATCAAAAGCATGTAGATTACTAAATTAAAAAACATTTTCTTTGCATTTGATTGAAAAAAATCAATAATCAATTCAGCAAACTGTATCAGTGTAATAGCACTGAATGATTTCTGTTATATTTCACCAATTTATTTAATGATCTCCATGTCTTTGAGGATGGAAGGCCTCCTTTCCATCACCCTCATGAATTCATGTCATTTTAAAATATCAATTTTGCTTCAACTCAGAAAAAAACAAATTGGTAAAATAAAACAAAATCACTTTAAATCTAATCCTGCAGACATTATAAATAACCTTAAATTAATCAATTAATTCAGATGTTTCTGTTTCCTCTTGGCTTTTCAGCTCCTGAAAATGTAGAGAAAGTGGAAGTGGTGGCAAGAAACACCAGCAGTTTAACTCTGAAGTGGGAAAAAGTTAACAATGCCTCAACATATAAACTGCAATATGATTCTGGCATTAAGGACATCAATGATACTGCTGGAGAAACATTTATAGAACATGTTGTCTCTGATCTGACTGCTGGGACAGAATATAGTTTCATTCTCTTCACTGTGTTGAATGGAGTCAACAGCTCTGGATTATTATTTACTGAAGCTACAGGTTGGTAAACAGTAAATATTAATGTGAGAAAACGTGGATTGAGATTAGTAGCCATCTGGAAATATCAGTTAACTGCATAATAAGTAAAATTTATTCCACAATAAAAGTGGAAACTATCCATGGTCAACAACATCAAGACCGTGAACATTTGATTTTTATTTGTTGTTTTAATGTTCACTTTGGTCTTTGATATTGAAATGACTTTCTGTTGTAAATTACCTTCAGCTTCTCATCAGATGTTTCTGTTTCCTCTCTGCTTTCAGATCCTGAAAATGTCGATAATATAACAGTGGTGACTCAGAACACCAGCAGTTTAACTCTGCAGTGGGAAAAAGTTAACGATGCCTCAACATATAAACTGAAATATGAAGGAAATGGTGTTTCTGTCATTAAGGACATCAATGATACTGCTGGAGAAACATTTGTACAACATGTTGTCTCTGATCTGACTGCTGGGACAGAATATAGTTTCACTCTCTTCACTGTGTTGAATGAACTCAGCAGCTCTGGATTTAATTTCTCTGCTGCTACAGGTTGGTGATTTTTAACTATTAACATCAACAAATTTTGAAACAGCTGAATTTACTACATGATAATTGACTGCAACAGTAAACTCCATCTTTGTTTTTAGCTCCAGAAAATGTCAATAATGTAACAGTGGAGACTCAGAACACCAGCAGTATAACTCTGCAGTGGGAAAAAGTTAACGGCATCTCAACATATAAACTGGAATATGAAGGAAATGGTGTTTCAGTCATTATGGAGATCAATGATACTGCTGGACACACATTTGTACAACATGTTGTCTCTAATCTGACTGCTGGGACAGAATATAATTTCATTCTCTTCACTGTGTTGAATGGAGTCAACAGCTCTGGATTATTATTTTCTGCTGCTACAGGTTGGTGATTTGTTATCATTTACGAGAAATTTCTGGATTTATTTAAAGAAACAACCACCTGCAACAATGAGCTCTGCCTTTGTTTTTCAGCTCCTCAAAATGTAGAAAGTGTAAGAGTGCAGACTCAGAGTGTTAACAGTATAACTCTGCAGTGGAACAAAGTTAACGGCACCTCAACATATAAACTGAAATATGAAGGAAATGGTGTTTCAGTCACTAAGGAGATCAATAATACAGATTTAGTTGTACAACATGTGGTTTCTGATCTGACTGCTGGGACAAAATATAATTTAATTCTCTTCACTGAGGCCAATGGAGTCAACAGCTCTGGATTCTCATTTTCTGCTGCTACAGGTTGGTGATGATGTTGTAACTTTGGATTTAAACTGTACTGACAACCAACCAGCACAATTGATCATTCTAAGGTTTTATCTTTTAATATTTTAGTTGTCTTTAACTCTTGAATTCTCAGTTGTTAGGAACAACAAATGTGTGGAAATAACTGAAATCCTCCACTACCAATTAAACAACAGAACTGCCTACAGTTGTTGTCATTAGCAACAATCAGTGCTAACGAATAGAAATAGGGTTCTGTGATTGGCTGCTTTGCAAACGCCACCCAATAAAACATCAGACAGCATCGAGCAAAGGTGTCTCAATTTCCAAAGCTGCATTTTAAAAGATATTTTAGATATGTCTGTTGTTTTGTTTAGAAATCAAATTTCAATATATTTTTGTTAGTCATTTGAAGCTTTTTGTGACATATTTTATTTCAAAATATTAGCCAAGAGAGTAATTAACCTAATTAAAAAAGGAATATAGAAGAAGGTTTTATAAACAGAAACAGATTTTTGTACTTTTTACTCTTCTAAAGTTCCCTGGTGACATCTGGATAAAAGATAAACCACAAATAAAGATTCAGTTTCAGTAAATTGTCATTGGGTTGCAGATTATGATTATTTTCTCAGATTTAAAATTTATTATCAAATTAGTTGTGAGTTGATTAGTTGGACATAAAAAGATTTTCATCCAAAGAGGTTATAAATCATTTATTTTAAAGTGACAACAGGTCATGATTGTCTGTTTTGTTTCCTCAGTTCCTCTGAGTGTGAAGTCGGTTCGTGTTTCGGAGCGTTTAGTGGACAGAGTAACTTTACAGTGGGAGAATCCAGATCAAGCCTGGAAATACAACCTGAGTATTAACGACACAAACGCATCTATAACCCAGCAGGAGACGAGAAATGTTGTGTCATATTTAATCTCCAACCTCAAGCCTGGGACGATGTATCAGTTCAGAGTGATCACAGTGTTCTCTGGACTGAACAGTGCTGCTTTCGTTGGTGACACAGTGACACGTAGGTACACAGGGCCAGGCAGAAGGAAGATAAAACCTTTTTCTGCATTGTTGTGTTAAATTAAGGATAATAAAGAAGCTAAAATAATTGTTTGTTTTTATGTTTCAGAGATCAACTGCATTGCTGTATCCTGGAGCGTCACCAACTCATCGATCCAGGGAACAGTTGAAGGATTGTTCTCCAGGGCCACGGCCTCTAATGGATCTGAAACTGTCGAAAGTCCTGAAGGGAAAAACGTGACATTTTCCAACCTCCATCCTGGAGCAACCTATAACATTTCTCTACAGTATGAAACATCGACTGAACCTTATCTACAGTGTAGCATCAAAATACCCATCAGTAAGTACAAACCACTCATTATAACTTTATATCTATAAAAGAAGTTATATTAAACTTAGACTGAGTATATTTGAAATGATAGCTTTAATTCGAACGAGTAAAATGTCAGATAAAAAAATTATGACAACCAAAACAATATACATATAATAGTAATTAAACATAAAAACAAAAATAAAACTTCCATATTCAGTTCAAAATGGAGCAGTAAGAAGAAAAAGTTTTTAAATTTTCCCCCAATTGTCTCGTCTAAATATGTTTGACATTATACATTATTTACACATCTAACTTTTGCCTCCAAATTATATCCTTGAAAATAATCAATTTATTTAACTGTGTTGAAAGAATAAACTGGACTCCAACTTAACGGTGTTATTATTGTTTTATGGTTTGTTTAAGTAAATTAAAGGAGCATAGAAATACATTCATGCATGAAAATATTTAGTTAAAAAATGCAGTAGTTTAGTTTAGTACTAGATAGGAACACTATTATGAGAGGTTTATGATATAAAGCTGATATAAACCAGTACTTGCATCTGTTTGTATTATTTATTCTTTCTGATGATTTTCTGGTTCTTCCCTCCCAGTTCCTCCTTCTTTAGCTCCTCTCTGCAGCTACTGGGGTTCTGGCTACAGCGCTCTGATTAAATGGGACAAACCGGATGGTGTGTGGACGACAGCTGAACTCAACATAAACAGAAAAAATTTCACTTTAACACCAAACGAGAATCGTCTCACTGTGGACGGACTTCAACCGGCCAAAACTTATAAAGTCTCTGTGATTTCAAAGCTGGAAACAAAATCTGATCCTTTAACATCTGAACCATCCATTTTTTTCTGTTCCACTGATAACAGAGGTGAGCAAAACTACACATATTTTCTGTTTGGATTTATTAAGTAATAATTTCTCTAATCTATTAAATGAATCCTTCCAGGAGTCATTGGAGGATCTGTGTTCGGGGTTCTGCTTTTTGCTGTTCTCATCTGTGTCATTGTGTTTCTTTTCCTTAAAAAGCCAGATTTTATCCGGTCAGTGCTTCCTCTGTCGTACCACTAATTACCCCTATAAAGTTAATAATTAAATCAAGTAATGTTTGGTTTCTCTTCCCGAAGCAGAAAAACGTCTTTCCTCCCTGGATCCAAAAAGTCAGATTCAAAGGGGAAGTGAGTGTGAGCTTCACTATCTGCGAACTTAACCCTCAATGGAAATCACAGCCTAAAATGATCATTTATCAAACATTTCTACTGTTTTTGTTTCAGAATCATCCCTGTAGCCAAATTCCCAGACCACTACCACCAGCTGAGTTTGGATGAAAACCGAGGTTTCAGTCAGGAATACGAGGTTCGTCCAGATCTTTAACACTTCCCCTCTTCTCCGTTACGTTTCCAGATAAAGTTTCTGTTGTTCTGTGAAGCTACAGTTGATCGTTTGGCCCTTTGTTCATTTCATGGTGTGTTGTTTTCTGCTTCCACTCAGTCCCTCGCTGATGCTGGAACAAACCAAACCCAAAAAGCTGCGACTCTGCCAGAAAACAGAAGGAAGAACCGCTTCACCAACATCCTTCCCTGTGAGTCCGTCGTGTTCCTGTTGGTGTTTCTGTGGCATTTTATCATTTTTAAAAATGTTTTCATTCTCCTGCCAGATGACTGGAGTCGAGTGAAACTAAATGCATCAACTCCAAACAACACCTTGGACTACATAAATGCTAATTACTTACCAGTAAGTATGACTCTGTAACCATGTTGCCATAGTAACTGAACTATGCTTTGTAATCTCAGCTCATAGGAATCACATGTGGGGTTCCTCAGGGCTCCATTCTTGGGACACTTTTATTTGGCATCTTTATATGGAGCGCAACAACTTCTCTTACTACATGCTGATGACAAAAACTTTTTATTTGTGTGTCATCATTAGAGGACGAGTCAGAATGTCCAACATAATTCAGAAAAGACAGATGTGAAGGTTATAGAAAGGCCTGTCACAATAATCAATAAATCAATTAATCGCATTATAAAATAAAACAAATTCAATAATTTCTATTGGTATGATTTAACTTTCTTTTTTTTTTTTTCTCTTTCTACCAAAAACTGGATGATAAAGTTTTCAGTTTGGAGTTTTGGTCTCAACTAAACCTTTTTATGAAGGACAAAAACTTTAAAATTAATTTTATTTGTTGTTTTGTTTATTTATTTTGGATATTTAAAATTAAAAGTTCATTTGAATTTGAAGTTTACTGATCTTTCAGAATGTGCTCTTGCATTATCATTTTGTCACTATCTTTACATCAGTTAAAATGGTCTCAAAACAGCAATATTATCGTTTATCGCAATAACCTCAGGAACAATTTATCGCCCAGCAAAATGTGTTATTGTGACCGGCCGAGTTAGAGATCAAAATTCATCTAGAGTCAGTGATGTTAATGATTACAGCGAAGGTCAGAAACCTCGGTGTAATTGTATCTGAATGTAGGCAGCTACAGTAACTCCAGTAAACCATTAAAAATATTGGCTGAATAAAGTGTTTTCTGTCAAATCAGGGAAAAAAATGCATGTTTTTTATTTTCAGAAGGTTAGATCTAACATGTTTCTCGTGATTTGATGAAATGTTACAAGATTAGTTCATCCGTAGGATGATATAAATAATTTTTTACATCCCATTTTTAAATAAATGCAAATAAAAACAGTTATTTTACCATTTAATCTAAATCTGTCAGAGTTATGTGTAGCCCTGTCGGCTGTGTTTGTCTTCATGATCCAGTTTGTTCACTGATGTTCTGCTGTAAGGCCGGAAACAGAACCGCTCTTTCTCACATGGGCTTCATCTGATGGCATGTGGTTGAGCTGGGTTTTATTTAGAGGCATCGTGGTAAAAGGGACTGAGTACAGATCATAAAATGCTTCTCATCTGTTTTTTTTTTTAAACAAATGTTAAAAATTTGGTGCCCTTTTCCTCCCACTTCAGAATTATGTTCTTCTTTGCATTGGTCCATCATTTTAAATATGAACAAAAAACATTCAGTTTAATAGTTGCAATGTGACAAAATGTGGAAAAGGTGAAGAGTTAGCACTGCATCAGGAAGGCAAAACATAAATCCATTTTATAAAATGCACAAAAATCCCTTCAAAGTAGAAGAACTAACAGCAGAGAGAGAATACATAGATGTGCAAAAATAACTCTATTCATCTTATTATGCGTTTCGTAAGAGGAAGCAGCTTTGCACTTTGATAACTGAACCATGAATCGTTTTGCTTCAGTTCTTGTTTTAAAATTTGCTTTCATAAAGCTGAAGCATTTATTAGCTGGGTTTCGGTAACTTTTGTAATATTTTATTCCTATTTTATGTTGTCCTGCATTCTGACCATTTTGTAATAAACTGTACAAAGTCTGCAGAGCAAGACAGAGAGTCACCTGCTAGACTGCACATATTTACATAAGGGAACAAAGAAAGTTATTTAATCTATGGTTGCTGTTAGTGTTAAATTTGATACTTAGCATTGAATAACAAAGTTGCTTCAAAGGACTGAAGAGAAAAACTTCACCAAACCAAGAGATACGTGATAATAAGTCATAAAGCTGTAGAGAAATCTAAAAGGAGGAAGTTGATGGAATAAACAGAACAAGATAACAGAGGAATCAAATCATAAGAGATAATCTTTCCATTGTAAGCTTTAAACAGTTTAACAAAATAATCTCGATTCCATTTGCAGACAAAAACTTATTAACTCCAAAGTCCAAACTAAGGCAGCAGTTACAGTTTGTATGAGGTTATATATTAGACTTTGAACTGTGGTAAACTGTTAATCATAGAGCTTTTCTGGTAACTTCCTTTTATTCTTTTTACGGCGTCTCAGCAGTCGCCTTCCTCATCGCGGTAGCACCGTTCTCAAGCTCTCACTGCAGATCTGTTCATAAAATAATTCAATCACCTGAAAGCTAAAATATTATTATGCCTCTTGTGCACAAATAAGTCTTTTATTTTATTTGTTTATAGCATTTTTTAAAAAGTCTTTCCTGGGCCTTTTGTTGCATCTACAAGTGTGGTTTGACCTTTGCTCTCCTAAGAACTTCTCTATTTATAAGCTTTAGTTCTCTGAATCATTGTGTTCTTTGTTCGAATCAGGACCAGATTACTCATTAATCATTAATAAATCTTATTTAGGTGTTATGCCGTGCTTATGGTAAATAGTTACTAAGGATGTTGACATAAAATTGAAGATCCATGTGCTTAAATCAGAAAGCAGAAGTTTGATAAGCTTGATGGGTTTACAGAGAAGCTTAATAAAGATCTTCTTCTTCAGGGCTACAGCAGCAGCAGAGAGTACATCGCCTGTCAGGGTCCTCTGCCCAACACGGTCGGTGATTTCTGGAGGATGGTGTGGGAGCAAAAAGTGAAGCGAATCGTCATGGTTACCAACTGCGTTGAAGCAGGGCGGGTATGTTTTCTGAAAAATGTTCTACGGACAGATTTTAGGGAAGTTTAAACCTGAAACGAAAGAAAAAGATGCACTGTAAAACATTAGAAGGTGGTTTAACCTGAAAATGAAAATCCACCTGCTGCTTCGAAAATTAAATTTAAGTCAACAAGAAAATTATTTTGGTTTTTACTCAGAAATTAAAGTTCATGAAGTTGATTTAACATCAAGAGACAAGTTGTCTAAACATTGTTTTAAACTTCATTAATCTTGAATTGTGAGTTTTAACTTAATGCTGCAATTTAAACCAAATAATTATTTCACAGAATGCAAGAAAAAGACATTGCCATCACCCAGTTAAAGAGACACATTTCTCTGTTATTTTACTCACAATATCAAGTTAAATTAACTTATTTCGCTTTAGAATAAATCAAATTCTTGTTTCAAATCTCATGAACCAAATTTCTGATCTGATGATGAATTTTATTGAACATCTGAATGAATTGAGCTCAGAAACATTCAGTGTGATCAGGACATTATCCTCAAGCTTTGCAAACTGTCAGCTGCATTAAAATAAACATTTGCCTTAATAACACCAGAGTCACATCAAAGTAACGCTCTTCATCTCAGGATACAAAAACACGCCGCTAAGCATTCTGGGAAATAGTTCCCACTCTTGTCTTTTTCTTCTTTCAGTTTTTCAAGTGTTAACCTAAAATCTCTGTTTATTCAACTCTTAAAAATTTAACACAAGTTTATCTTTCACAAACTCACACATTTAGGTTCAAAGTCTGAAACTCACTAAATTTATTTGACTTAAACATTAAATATAGTAGACAGAACTCAGATGTTTTACAGTGTGCAAATCTTTTGGTTCTCTTGATATTTGGTGATTAAACTGATATGTGAGCAAGACGTAAACCAATGCAGTATCAGAAAAAGCACAATGGTCTTTTTTTTTCTGTGTGTTTTCTTATTGCAGACCAAATGTGAACAATACTGGCCTGAAGACAGGAGCCCTAGTAGTCATGGAGAACTGATCGTCTCCAAAACGTCTGAGGAGAGAGAGTCCAACTGGGTTCTGAGGGAGTTTAAAGTGAAACATGTAAATAAAATCTCCTACATTTTAAAACCTAAAAAAATAAATAAAACTAAGTCAGTGTCTTACCTGCTGGATCTCAGTCTGGAGAAAAACAGATTCTCCTGAAGAGACTAACGTTAGCAAAGTTAGCTCATGTTTAGGATTTGTTCAAATCCTAAAGCAGATTTGTTTTAAAAACATCACACAAATACTTTACTTCAGATTTTAATACTATGGTTAATTTTTCATTTAAATAGTAATTTAAGTAGTTTGATCTATTTAAAATTAAGACTGTGTTAGCACATTACCTGTTAGCAATAGCCCTCCATGTGAAACACATATATAGTTAACTTTAGCAACCCAGACAGAGGAATTACTTAATAAAAATACAGAATAAAAATGAACAAAACAGCTTTCACGTAAAGGGATACTTTGAAATTGCTGAGATGAGGTTCTGTTAAAAGGTTGTAATTTAACCTGAGAGGTAGAAGAAGCTAACGGCTAGTAAGCGGCCAAAATGATGCAAATTAAAATAACTCCAGTCTCAAAATTTTAATGCTGTTTATGTAAATATCCTCTTTTATGAACCTTTGAACCGTCAACAGTTTGCATTTGATTTGTATATATTTCCATGTAAACACCAATGATTGATTTTCCTGTGTAAAACATGTAGACGTATAAAAAGAGAAAGTATTGCTGGTGTTTAGGAAAACAATGTTTTAGCTGGTTTGAAGAGTACGTGTTTCACACAGGAAGATCATTGATGACGCACCAACAAATCATTGACTTAAAACTCAGTTTAAAAATTCAAAATCCATTTAAATTCAAAAAATTTTTGGGTTGAAAATGTCAAATTAGTAAACAAATTAGTAACAATTTGTTTACTAATTGTTAGTAAACAATTAGGGTTTACTAACTGTTCAAATTAGTAAACCCTCACTAATGCAGTTTTTTTATTATCGTTTCTGCAAACTGTTTAAACTGCTTCTTACTGCAGGTAAGATACTGACTACTCAATACCGCTCCACAGAACCCCACATTCTACTATTTCTTTGGTCTTTTTTTGCTGCTTACATTAAATATAGATTTTTATTGGCTATTTTATTAACCCATTATAACCTGTCAAATGCATAAATATAACTTACTGAATGCAGATGAAGGATGCAGAGGAACGGACGGTGAAGCATTTCCACTTCACTGCTTGGCCTGACCATGGAGTACCTCAGGGCACAGAAGTCTTGATCCGTTTCAGAGGACTTGTGAGGAAACACATAGAGAGTGAAGAGAGCAAAGCACCAACCGTGGTTCACTGCAGGTACACACCAGTTTACCCAGTTTACCCAGTATGGTCTGTCGTTACTCCAAAGATGTTTTGCAGCAACAATCAGCAAGATTTCAAGGTTGTGGTTCTGATGGACTTAAATAAATCCAGATATTTAATGTTGTTTTGCTCCTAAACTTATGAAAACACTTCAGATTAAATTATTATTTTTCTAAATATATATCTGTAAATATGCCACTATGTTATGGCACCTTATTTTTAGTTTTTTACACATGTGCAATCCAACCTTTTTGAAAACGAAAAGGACACAACTTTCCAATTTCTAGTTATAAAAGTTGAGTTTTTAAAGATATAATTTTTGAGCAAGTAAAGGAGAAATAACATCAACCTGAAAACTGCAGCGGTTGCAGTTTTAATTTGACTGACTGTCAGAAAACAGAACCAGGAAGTAAACACATTCTGAGTCTCACAGCAGAGGTTTCTAAAAACAGCAAATTTACAAAAGACTTTCTCCAGATTTAGCTATTTTTGCCGTTTCCTTAGCACACACATTTTATTAACTGTTTGCTGATATAGATGGGCACCAGTGAGTAAGCTAAGCTAAGTTTTATCTTACTTTAAGAGTCCAGTAAACTTCAGTAATGACCCTTGGCACGTGACATCACCGCTCTCCAGAACTCCGCCATGATGGACGTCAAAACAACCAATGCCTCATTTAAAGCTAGTCAAAAAAAAAACAGACATATGTAAACTGATATCGTTTCTATTTGGTTGATTTCACTTTAAAATGGTCACAGTGTGCTAAGCGATAGGCTGCACAAACAGACAAGGATAGAAACCAAGATAGTCATTTTGTGGTACAACTTTTAATGAAGAAAGATAAACAGAAAATGTCATCCATGAACCTGATATTGAAACATACAAGAGACTAATATATCGCTGCACCTTACTGTATGGCTAGCTCCATGGCTAGCTCGCTGTTACGGTCTCTTACTCTGCAGTTGTGGAGTCGCAATATCTGGGATCATGAGCGCCCCCTGCCATGAGGCAAGATAACTGCCTGCCTCACCTCGAATCTGTTCTCTGCCGTCTCTGATCGCTTCTCAGCCACGAAACACGTTACACACACAGCTGGTGACAAAAAACACTGCACATTATATACATAAGCTAAATTATGGAAAATCAGTTCAGATATGAAATGTTTTTTAACCATTTTATTGGCGACGTACAGACAGGAGGAGCTTGCTCTCATAGAATGTCAGTTAGCGAGAGGTTGATTAATCAGGTGAGGCTCAGCTGCTGCTGCCTCACTTCGCTTCCGAGCATTTGAATGGGAAAATGCGAAAATTCTGCAGTTTTGAAGAAAAAAATAGTCATAATTGGTTAAGCTAAATAAAAAATAATTACTCCACAGTACTGGCTCACTTGCGCCCCCTGACCGCGCGTCAATGGTAACTATGGCAACCAGTGACAGTTTAAAAGCCCACTGACTCTTTCTGCAGTCAGGTTGCGCGCGCATCCGTCCTGTTAATAAAAAAAAATCCATCAGACAAGCCCGCTCTGAATATCAAACGACACTGTGACATCACACTGTGACATCACAACGTGACTCCAAAGGCAGAATTCTGACATCACCAGCCATTATATAAGTCTCCTCACATCATCAACTTTCATCACAGCCCTTAGAAGCCGTAGTGGATACATTCTCTTGAGAATTTCTTTAACAGTTTACAGATTTACAACTTTGTTTGGTGCAAATTTCCTTTGGTGATTTACATCAAACTTACTGTGAAATCTTAACCGAGATTCTAGAGATTTGATTTTAACTTAGAACCTGAAAGAAGCAAAGCTTATGATGGAGACCAACCAACGTAGCATGGAAGAGACTGAATTCGAGATCATTGAAAGGGAATTGCAGATACCCAACCGACCCAAGCGCAAGAGGAAGAAGGTGCCTTTTGCTGTCTGGTTGGAGCAGCAAGAGATGAAAACTTCTGCTGAAAATATTGAACAGCAGGAGGCTTCATCTGTGATGGAAAATGGATCGATCGCCCAACCTCTGGAGGTAGTCGATCAGAAAGGGGACAGACCGACACATGACAGTGAGCCCAATGTGGATAACCTGGTACCGACTAAAACCTGGACAGAGGAACACGCCTCAGCTGACCAACCAAGGACCAGGCGAAATAAGAAGAAGAAGATCCCGTTCAGTGTCTGGTTGGAGACACACGCCCCTGTTGACCAACGGATTTCCTCTGAGATTTCTAGAACGGAAGAAACTTCACTGGATATCGAACAAGAATCGATCTCTGTACCTCAGGAGACAACAGAGAAGGAACAGCCCCTTAAGTCTGACACTGAAAATGTTGAAACGCTGGAGACTTCTCTGCCTGAAGAAGAAGATCAGGACAATTCTTTAAATAAGGATATTTGCACAGAGGAACCTACGATTTCTGTAACACAACTGGTGACGGAAAAGGACGACATCTCCAAACCAGAGAGGAAACAGGATCAGAAAGGGGAGAAACAATCAAAGGCTAAGCGCATCAAGAAGACGCCACTGTTGTGGAAATCCTTTCCCGAGCCTGATGCCACCATAGATCTGTCATTTTTCACTGAGAACACTGACATTAATAATGGACCTCTGCTGGAAAACAAAAGTCTTCAGGCAGCTTCGCCCAGCAGCGAAAAGAAGACGTTTTGGAAAACGCTGCCCAAATCAGAACCTCATGTAGATATAACTTTTATTGCTGAGAATATTGAAACGGAAAATGTTTCAATGCCAGCACAAAAAAGTAATGAGGAAGCTTCCTTGACAACAACTCAACCAAGGTGTACATGTGCTGCTAAATTTAAGGAGACTGAACTGGAACACATCAAATTTAGGAAATATTTAATGAATCAGCTTGATGAGATGTTTGATACAAATAAAAAACTGAGTGCAAAACTTAAACAACAGAAAGATCTGCTGAGCAAAGTCCTCTCAGAGAGACAACAACGCAGGAAGCCAACGGTTTCTGTTCAAACTCAGACTGATTCAGAGGAAAACCTAAAACAGAAACCAGTCAGTTTTCAATCAGCTTCAACACAAACAGAGACGGAGGAACCAGAAATCAGTTCCCAGTTAAAACCAGTCCTTCAAACGGTTTCAACTCAAACGGAGATGGATGAGCGAGAAACCAGAAGTCACTGGAAACCAGTTTGTGAAACGGTTTCAACGCAAACTGAGGTAGATGTGTTGGAATCCGGATGCCTGTTAAAACCAGATCATCAAACAATCTCGACACAAACTGAGCTCCCTTTACTGCTACAAGAACAATCGTCTGAAAAAAAACAGGATGGGCATCAGGATGGGCAGACCAAGGGATTAAAGAGATCAGCAGGTAAGAAGAGGAGAGAGTCAGCAAAGAAAGCTGCCTGTGAATTGGAGACTCTGAGTAACGAAACAGTTTCTGAGGCAAACAGAGAACATCAAGACATTCCAGTACCAGAACCAGTTGGGGATCAGAGAGCTAAAAATGAGATTTACTCAAATGAAACAATCATCGGTAAACTTCATCAGGCGACAGAAGAAGAAACGATCTGCCCAACACAACAAGGTGAGGACCACCGAGATCAGAGAAAAGAAACCAAAAAATCTAAACGCAAGAACCAGAGAAAGGCAGCGATGAAAGCTGCCTGTGAATTAGAAACAGTCAACAAAGAGAAAGTTTCTGTAGAAAACAAGGAACAAGAAGAAGTTTCGATACTGGAAATAGTCAAGGATCAGAGAGCTACTATCATTATTGAGATTCAAAAAAATGAAAAAGTGATTGATAAACTGCAGCAGGCGACTGAAGATGAAATGGTCCCTGAAAAACAACCAATTGGTGATCATCAGGTTGAGAAAAGACCAAAGATCAAATCAAAATGTAAGAAAAAGAGAAAGACAGCAGGGAAAGCTGAACTGGAAAACAATTCAAAGCCAGTAGTGACTGATCAAAACTTGGTCCAAAACACGGAGACACCAAAACCTGATGTAGAAACAGCCCCAGAGATCCCACAGACAGCTTTAGAGGAAATAGAGATAAAACCAGTCATAGTGTCAGAAGATGGAACAGATCAGGATCCTGTAGTTCTTACAGAAAAACTAAGAACATCGCCTCCACAGACAGAGGTTACTGCAAATGAAGGTTGAATCCAGAGACCTCAGCAATCAGAGACTCAACCATCTGAAGAGTCAGAGGAACAGAACAAAGTCTCTGAAGAAGAAGAGAAACCCAAGACAAAGATTTCACTGTGGAGGCGATTCAAAAAGGCTGTGACTCCATCCTGTCTGCGCCAGTTTAAAGACTGAAGAAAAGGCCAAACAGCGTAGACACTTTATGTCTCCAGATTATCAGGTTTAAAAGAGGGAGGGGCCAGGTGTGGGTTGGGTGATTGGTGGGATTTGGAAAAAGAGCTACAGTTGTTGTTAATTGGACATTTCAATATTAAAAAGCCAGGACTGCACGGTGGGAAACGTCTCCCTGTGTAGCTGTGGGTTCACTCCGGGTGCTCCGGCTTCCCCCACGTTCAACAACATCAGTACTCATGTTCATCCATTGGAAGAGTTTTATTTCTAATTCTAAACAGAAAATAAGAAAACCACATTTAATAATTAATGGGAGATTTGGAAAAAGAAAATGCAAAAAAAATGGAACAAAAAGAGACTTTTAGAAGTCTAAACTTATACAAATTGGAAAAAATTTGACAACTATTTATCTTTCTTTAAATAGTTGTCAAATTTTTTCCAATTTGTATATATACATATATATATATATATATATATATATATATATATATATATATATATATATATATATGAATTTATAGATAGCTGCTGCCTCACTTCGCTTCCGAGCATTTGAATGGGAAAATGCGAAAATTCTGCAGTTTTGAAGAAAAAAGTTTTAATAAACCAACTGTAAATATCATGTTATTGTAGGATTACGTAGGCCTATGTTAAGTGAGTGCATGCCCCCCCTCCAAGGTGTCCTGGTTTTCCCAAATGAAAATATGGTCACCCTAGGCAATTGTCAATAATAATAATGACTGGCAGCCCAGTCAATTCCCGGTGTAATCGGGAATTTGCAACGAACACTTTTTACAAGGTAAGATTAACGTTGTTATAGCTTATAAGTAAGTATGATTAGAAAGATATAAAATATGGCATTAAGGAGAAGGTGCGGGTCTAATTATTAGTAACCATGGAAACAATGCCGCACCATCATGTAGCCTAGCATATATGAAAACAACTGGTTAGCATCTGGTCTTTTGTACGTTTATAAGTTTTCTCCGGTGTAAAGGCAGACGCTGTTTATGACGTAGTGATATAAATCATGTGGCGTGAATTCAGGCAAAGTAATTTGATCAACACGTCAGGAGGGAAGAGATATAGGTCGGTTTCTAAGCTAGCTGTTTACAACTTTTGTAAAAAACCGCCGTCTATGAGCCCCAACCAGGTGTGTTACGTTCAGAGAGAAATTATCTCGACTCGAGCAAGTAGACGCCATGAATAAACTGGCAAAAACAACTTGGGAAAGCAATTTCAGTCTGTTCAAAACTCCCGTCCCTCACTTCCGACGTCCATCATGGCGCCTCGAATGATTTAGTGACGTAGCTGCAAAGGATCAATAGAGGAAGTAATCACACAAATAGTCTAGTGTAAGGTACATGGAAGAGATAACATATTTTTATTGGTTTCTGTATAATAAAATATGGTAATACGGAAGTATTTGCATGTAATTTCCCGTTGTTGATGTTCATATTTTTAACCCAGAAAGTGTTGGTGCTTCTATTTGTTGTTGTCCTGTCAGCGCCGGGGTGGGCCGGACGGGCACCATCATTGCCCTGGACGTGCTGCTGCAGCAGCTGCAGCAGGAGCGGGCCGTCGGCATCAACAGCTTCGTCTACAAGATGAGGAAGCATCGATCTCACATGGTGCAGACGGAGGTAAAACTAACTCTGCAGGTTTATTACTGAGGCTTATCTCCACGTCAAACACCCATAAAATTTAATAAAACTGCTTTTGGTGTTTATTTATGCATGGCTATTTGGATGTTAAGATTTCTGTAAATTTGCAAGTAAAACAAACTCCAGTACTTCCGTCACTTGAGAAAATAAGCTTACAGTGAAACAGACTGAAGGAAAAACACTAAATGTGCTGCTACCCAAAGTACTTCAGACTTAAAATAATGTTTGGGTTCTTTTGCAGTGAAGAGTTTACTTACTTAACTTTTTTTTTTTTTTTTTGATTTATCAAACTTGTGAAATGTTTTTTGCACAAAGTATTCGTTTTGGAATCGGTATTGCCTATGCCAGCTTGAGTTTTACTCGGAAAGAAAATCGTTATCGAACATGTCTATTAAAAATCTCTTTTCTAAATGTCCCTCGTCAGTCCCAGTACGTGTTCCTGCACCAGTGCATCATGGACAGCCTGCAGCCGCCCAGCAGCCAGGAGGAGAACGTTTACGAGAACGACGACCTGATATACGTCAACGCCACGGCGCTGCGACAGCTCCGCTGACCCGACGGAACCGGGTTCAGCCCAGCACTAAGACTTGAGCTAACTGATAGTGTTATTACACACTGAACGTGAAGCACATTTACACATGGTGTTTATACTGTATAGAAATGCTTTTGTAGTTTACATCTGCCGGTTCTGTTATTATGCTGCCTTATGTTATTATTACTATTAAATATTATTATCCTTCAAATGACCAGAGAATGTTATAAATTTTATTAGAATTATAAAATTGTTCAAGTAGAAAAATGTAATCTGTACATAGAAATAAAATATTTTATATTCAAAACAATCAAAGTTTCCTGACTGGAAGAAAAAAAACTTTAAACGTTTTCTTCTTTAACCCTTTAACTGTCACCCCAAATACTGTCACATGCAGGTCAATGGGTCAATCAGCAGTTAAAGGGTTAATTGCATCAAAGTTAACAGAATTAATTTAATGGATCCTCCTTGCTTCACGATGAGTCCTGGTTGCTGACGGAGGCAGAGAAGTTCTTGTCGATGAGTTCCTGTCGGGCTTTTAGTGCCTCTGGGCTGATCTCCATCGGACACGTATACATCTTGCCCGGGTACGACGGTTCAGCCATCCCGGCCCGCGGCGGCAGAGGGACGGAGAACTTTTTGGCAATGTTGTGCAGAACGCTGCACGACTTGATGATGTTGGACTTTTTGTTCAGAGAACCTTCTTCTGCAAAGCCGAGCTGCTGCAGACACCTGAAGCGCCTCTTCATGGCGCCGAGCATGCTCTGCATGACGCGGTGCACCTTGGCGTGCGCCTCGTTGAAGCGGACCTCGCGGTCAAACACCGGGTTGATCACGGAGGTCAGGACGTGTTTGCTCAACCGGTAGCCTTTCCCTCCTTCACAGAAAACGAGAAAAAATTAGTTCATTTAGACAAAAACGAAGCATAGAAATGTCACATATAGGCCAGTAGTGATAAATTTTGCTGGACGATAAATCGTTCCAGAAGTTATTGCGATAAACGATAATATTGTTGTTTTCAGACCATTTTTAAGTAATATAACTGTAATGGTAAAATAATACATTCTAAAAGATCAGCAACACTGGCACTGGAAGATGTTTTAAATATCCAAATAAATAAACAAAACAACAAAGAAAATACATTTCAAGTCTTTGTGAACAAAATTGTCCTTCAAAATAAGGGCTGGTTGAAACCAAAACACCAAACTGAAAACATTTACCATCCAGTTTTTGGTAGAAAGAGACAAAAAAAAAGAAGAGAGAAACGATAAATCATAATGGAAATTATTGAGTTTGTTTTAATTTATCAGGTGTTTAATTGATTTGGCCTAATTACATCTATCTTTTAATAAAGCTGTTTAATCAAAGGACTTGATGTAGATGGAAAAACTAATGGGTTATTGCTGTTTCAACAAGATTTGAGAGAAAAAGCAGTAAACAAATACTGATGGTCAGTAAACCAGTTACCTTTTTACTCTTACTTTCATTTCTTCGATGGCTGCTTTTTACTTTTACTTGAGTAGAAATATGTTGAAATAGTGCTACTCTTACTTCAGTATAATCTTTGGCTTCTCTGCTACCTCTGCTGATTTACTGGTGTAACGCTAACAGCTGCTAATCTTTCTAAGAGTGCACATCTAAGAAAATTCACCCTGGCTTCTTCTTTTAAGAGTTCTGAGAAAAAAAAGTCAGAATATTCTTTTTTCGGCTCTAATCCTATTCCATACATTGGTGACTAATGGGTTGGGCTTTAATATGACTAAATCGACAGTTTTGTCTTTATTCTATTCTATATGCAAGCTCATGAACAAAAAGTCACAGATAAACTGCTTTATAGGATAAATATGCACGATAATAGTAGTTGTTACTAATTGTCTGTTTTAAACTCATATTATGGTTCAGATTAGGGTTAAAAAAATGTCAGTGGAACAGATGACGGCAGTGTTATTTTTAAATGACCCCACACTGGGATTTGAACCGAGGACCTTGGAGTTAATGGGATTCTGGTTTCTGCCCAGGGCAGCTTTGGAAAAGAGGTGCACAACCATTATGTTTAACAAAATAACCCCTTTATCTGACCAGGTTCTGGTTTATTTCATGCATATATGCACAAGAGTTAGATGCTACCTGAGCTGCAATTAGGTAAGCAAAAAAGGAAATGCGCTTTTTCACACGCTCTGGTTTGCTGTGGTTTGGGGTGGGGGGCACAAGCCGAGGTTGCATAAATCAGTGTTTCCCAACCCTGGTCCTCAAGGCACACTGCCCTGCATGTTTTAGGTATTTCCTTGCTTCAGTGCAGCTGATTTCAATTGATGACTGATTAACAGGCGTTTGTTGAACTGCAATCAGTTGAATCAGGCACATTAAAGCAGGGAAACCTCTAAAACATGTAGGACAGTGTGCCTTGAGGACCAGGGTTGGGAAACACTGGCATAAATCATTGCTGCAAAAACCACAGCTGCTCTGTTTTTGTTTTTAAATGCATCTGTGTCATGTCTCACCAATAAACCAGAAAGGTCCGTGCAGACCGTCCTCCACCTCCCTCCCTTTGAACGAGGAGTCCCACAGCTCCTGCTCAAACGCGCTGCCCACGCAGCACTTCTCCACGCTCAGGATGTTTCCCTCAACGTCGCATATGAACTGGCTCACCACCGACGTGTACCCCAGCGTGTTGATGAACGACTTGAAGGACTTCTTGTCGTAGGGAGAGGCTCTGATCTTGAAGTGCGCCGGGGACAGGACGCCCAGGACGTTGGGGATCCCGCAGAGCTCCTCCATCCTGGACGCAGTTCTGGCTTTGGCTTCGGCGGTCAGAGGGAAGGAGATGAACACGTCCGACATTCCCGCGATAACCCCGGAGATGATGTGGACCGCATTGACCAGGTTGATCCTTGCCTTGGTCTGCACGGAAGTGGTAAACACGCCGTGGGCGTAGTAGTTCAGCGCGGCCATGAGCATCAAGTCCACCCGAGGCTGGCTCTTCTTAAAGGCGGCCGACTTAACGCGCATGCGGACAGCGTCTGCGATGAAGGCTATGCAGGGTCTGGAGAGGTGGAAGGTCTCAAACAAAGCCTGGTCGGTAAAGTCGTTGAAACAGCTCTGGGAGTCGCAGTCCTCCTCTGTTTCGCCGCTTTCCAGCAGCTCCTCCTGGACAGCGAGCCACACCGGCGCCGGGAAGGCCATTGTGGTTCAAACTGCAGACAAAACACTGAAACCAGCTGCGGGTCTAACAAACTAACGAATAAAGAAATACAAGCTATGCTAAACAACAGCTGCTGTGCTCAAAGCTAAACAAAAGATTCTTCTTCTAGCAATTTAAGTAATTAGAATATCCAACAATTGCACTTTAGCGCCCTCTAGTGGTCATTTGTATTTTCGTTTTGAAATTCAGCTGTTTCCATGTTTTTTGTCATTTCCTCCATGGAAGCAGCAAAATGAGTTATTTTATTTTCAGGATTTTGCTTTGGACAAAATATCGATCCAATAATCATCTAAAATCAACAGCATAAAGACGAAGTGCAGTCAAATTAATTAGCTTTATGGTCGACATTAACACAGCGGCAAACATTTTGTCGCTGCACCCAACAACCCAACACCGAATATTTTATCATAACTTTATCTAAATTTCTTTATAAAACTAATATCGCTCCTGCTAGCAATGCTTTTATGCTAACAGTTTACTAAACTTAAGTTAGCATGTTTTGATATGACTTGTTAATAATGAAACTCATAACACGTTTCAATGTATTTATGTATTTGTTTTAAGGATACATGAATCACCTCATTTTCGAGTTGATCGTTACTGTAGTTTATTGAAAATAAACTACAGTAATAGAAATCTAAATATGTAAATCCAAAATGTAGTACACAATAAACACAAACACCACGCTAGCACAACATGCTAAGCAGGTCACATGACATGGCACAGGTACTGCAGCAGTCAGGACAGTCTCTATTTCACCATGAAATCATTGCAATAGGTGAAAAATAAAGCGAACATTGTATAATAGAATCTTGTCACTGCAATAAAGATCCATTTATTTTTAGGCTTTTTACACACAAAAAATTACCTTCACGTAAATAAGATCTTAAATCTCAAAAAGACAATCTGTATAAATAAAAGTTAATAAAAAAATTTAATGTTTCCAGTAAGTTCAGAAGTTGTAGATAATGTAACTTCATAAAAACAATATCCAATGAAACAAAACCCAGCTCATTCCATTCTGAAAAAAAAATCTATTTAATAAATTTTTTATTCTGTGTTTAAAGGTTTTTTTCTGATCTAGGAAATTGGTATTAACGTTTAATCAAAATCCAGATACTGATAACAATAAAATACATAAAAGACTGAAACATACAACAATGGAGACTTTCAGTGATATAAATCAGTTGTTACAAAATAAATAAAATTTGACAAACTGAGAATGATCTTTCTTCCTTCTGCACAAACACAACAGTTATTATCCTTTATTGTTTTAAGACAAATGTAACATTTATGTAGGTTTTCAATAAAATGTGCATTATCATTGATACTTCCATTTAGATTTATTCCATCAATTTAACAAAGTAATTATTTACAAAAGTATTATTTACTTGTTACTTTGTTAACATCTCCAACACAAATTGGTGCATTCTCATGTTAGAAATGCTTTAAAAGAATTATATTTATTACATATTTACAGCCATTCTTTATTTAGAGCTTTACAAAAACAATAATTGTTGCATAAAACTTTGCATTTAAGAGACACGTTGACCAGTAAAGAAAGTAAAATAAATAAAAACCTGAGGATTTAATATTGTAACAATTATTTAACTGTTGTTATATAACTACAATCAAATGAACTAAACAGCGACGGCGCGGTGAATCTTAACCCGCCCACTGCTCAGTTACTCTGTTTGTCACGTCTCAGAGGATAAATAGAACATTTTGTTGACTTCACTGATGGAGACGTCCTCCAGTCGGGGTATTCCACCCTTCCTGTGGCAGTCTGACCTCTGACCTTGTGCAAATACATCTGTGAAAGAAAGATGAAGTTTAGCAATATCTGGATGAGAACATGTTGAGCTCTCAATCTTTGAAATATTTTTTGTTTCCTAAATAAAACATGTACAGCTTTATTTCCTGCAGTTCAGTAGAAGTTACTGTAAATGATGGGATGGAGTCTCACCTGTGACGTTGTCCACAGAGTCCAGTGGAGCTGTGTTGTTCATGTTAATGCCGAACAACACAACCAAAGACACCATTAGTGCAACCAGGAGGTAGATTGGCATCGCAAGAGCCCAATACCTAAACAACACAAAGCATTTTATAAAACAATAACACAGACAGCTGGAGATATCATCTACTATTATAAGGAAGGTAACTTACTTCTGAGGCCAGTAGGTGAGTCCTACTGAATGAAGCCATTCCTCTGGTACATACGCCCACAGGCAGTACAAAACTACAGAGGAGACAGTACTGTTACAAAGACGACTCTCCTTGTAATAATCGCACATATTTACTGAAGCATCCAGCCTCATTAGTGTCATAAATGGGGCTTTTTTCTTTTCAGAAAAGAACAAAGGAATACGACTAGATTTAACAAAAAATATAAATTTCTTTCATTTGAATCGGTATAAAAATAAATAAGTCCAACAGGTTTCACCTAATTCTGGCGTTACTGGTTTACCACCTGCTGTGGCCGATTACGTTTAGATAATTATTACCAATATAATCATCTTAAAATGTGCAATAAATGCATATCGTATGGAATGAATACAAACACATGCAGTGGTTTTCACTTCTCACCACTTCTCCACAGGCTGGCATCGTGGCTACTAAGAAAACCTTAGGAGAAAGTGGGACTTACAGAAACCAAACTGTGACCCCAGGAAGAGCACAAAGCCATAGATGGCTCTCTCAGGCAGAGGAGACGGAGAGTTTTCCACCATGATCTGAAACCAAAACAGAAACACAAGACTAAAGAAATCAAACGAGAGAGAGAGAGAAAACCTATAACCAAACTAGTCTTTACTTCCTTTATCAACAAGCTTTATGACAAACACTCCTATTTCTGTAAGAAATACTCCTGAATAAAGCAATTTTGCCAAATTACCTGAGCTAAATAATAGTCGAGATATCATAAATAAATATAACGAGAAAATTTTCACTAACATGCAAACATAACCTACAGTTTATAACTAAATCCACCACAAAGACTTCCGACAATCCCCGTAACGTCAGTGACGTTTGTCCATACCCTACATAAGGTCGATGCGAAACATTTCTCAGAACAAATGTTCCTCCTTTGGATTTACTCGGAATATAAGAAAAATCACAACCGACTAAACATTAAAAGTGCAATTTTATTAACACATAATTGTTTTCTTTCGATTATTATATAAAAAAGTAAAACAATTTAGCCACTTAGTTAGTTGTGTAAAATCGGTAAGTGTTGCTTCGGCGGGAACATTTTGCTGTTGCACACTAGAGAGATACAATGCAGCATGGCTTCGGAAATCCCACTGGTGATTAAAATTATGAGCCTCTAAAGAACGTATTTGAAGACTCTCTCGTGTTACTATTCCGTTTACTGTAAAGTCACTTTCGTAAACTATTCTCGGTCGGACGTCGTCATCCGGTACGTTTTAAATCGCAATGTCCAAGGCGAAGGAGAAGAAAGCGCATTCTGACGCTAAGATCCACAAACATACAGCTAAAGATAAGAGGAAGACTTTTTGGATAAAACAAAACCTGAAGAAGAAGAAGAAGTTTGAGAAGCAAGCAGCGCCACGGAAGCAGCAGGAGAAACCTGGACCTCCACAGGAAGCCCAGCAGATCTCTGCCAACTGGAAATCATTACAGCAGGTTGGTCTCTGCTGTGTAGATGTATTTAAACAGAAGGGTTTACTGGAGATCATACTGATCTTTCCCAAACTTCCCTACAGATCCTGAAGAGCAGCCAACCGGAGAAAAGGCATCAGAATGGCTTCACCACAAAGAAACACCAAGAAAATGCTTTTCAGAGGAGTTCTGTGAACACTGGCGCTCCAAGCAAAAGGGACTCTGGGAAAAAAGAAAAGCAGTTGTCAACTGTTGTCCCCAAAGAGGTTGGAGAGAAGCTGAAGCTCCCTGCAGCTTCAGATTCTCATCAATCTGCTGCTCCAAAAAGGAAAAAAGACAAAGAAATTCCAAACAGTGAGGAAGAGGGACCAAAGAAGAAGAAAAAGAAGATCTCATTGGTTGAGGAGAGGAAACCTACAGAGTATGTATTCTGTAAAAATGGCATGTTTATATTTGGGTTCAGATTTAGTGAACTTAAAAGAACTGGTTCCACTGGAACAGGATCAAAACATCATCTAAAATTACATAAATGATGAAGCTGAAGAGTCGTTTATGTTTCGTAACTTAAATATTTTTGTTAAGACAATTGGAAAAAATTCAAAACATAAGTATGTCACTTTAATTTGGGATTGTAAATAAGAAGTGTTACTTTGAAAGTAACACAGTGACAGATAAAGTTTTTACTCTCCTGGTAAAGATTAGTTAACTGCACTGAAATAAAGTAATGGGTTTTGTAGTAGAATATTCCTGAACATTTTTTAAATTTAAAATTCAGCCTTTAATTTAATCTTTCATGGGGAAAAATACTCACAGCAGTTTTAATTTTAACGAAATTATAAATTGCACATTTGTAGGTTAAGTTAAAATAAATGTATTTATCTTATTTCAATTTGCAAATTGCTAAGAGTTTTACTGAACTTTCAGATAGTTGTTTTTTTGTTGTTGTTTATTTTAAAGGGGAATAATCCACATCACATGACATGCTACAGTTAGCAAAATATGAATGAATATGATGTGACACCTGAGAGGCAGCAGATTTTTGACTTTATTAGACAAACCTGTGAATTAATTCAACTAAAAATAAACTCATGGATGAGTTTTTCTATATTTTGCTGGAACAGTAGTCCTTTAATCCTGGAAATGTTCTTCAGATGATTGAAGGCCGACTTTGTAGCTGTCTTTATGTGACTCTGAAGGTCCAGGTCTCAGTTCATCACTACACCCAGCTGTCAGGCCTGATCTCTAGTTTCTGGCAGTTTTTTACATCAAAAAATGGAAATTTCCTCCAGACCTAAGATATTCACAGCAGGGGAGTCAATAGTTGTTCCACTTTTGATTTTTGGGAGATATTACTTCAGGCATATTAGGCTAATTGAATCTAATTTTATTTTCAGGCTTTTTACACACCTTTATAAAGCTAAATAAAATTTAGTGGGGCCTCTGAGTTGAGATAAATTTCCTGAATCTTGAATTAGTTTTGAGTGAATCCTAAATGTCAGAAAAGCAGAAAAGATGTCAGATTCTGTTCAACACTTTATGGTTTGTTTATTGTGTCGACGGTTCCCAACACACTCCAAACAATCCAGTCCAAGTCCGACTGCAGCGCTCTGACTCCTGAACTCCTGTTTTAGGGACGACCTTTGGTTCGACGACGTCGACCCCGATGTTATCGAGGAAACGATGGGAGCGGAGGCAGCAGAGATCATGAGGAGGAAACAAGGCATCCGCAGCAAGAGCAAAGAGCCGGAGACTTCCCTGGTGAAGGAGTCGGCCTTCAGCGGGTGAGAAATCTGGAAAACATTCACATCATGATGCTGCATATGATGTGGTTCATTAGTGTGAATTAATGCAAAATCAGATTAATGAGAAACTGATGGAGATTCACAAAACTGATTCTTTATACTTATTGTTACTCTTTGCTTTGGTTTCCTACGTGAATTTGTTTATTTTATGATATTATTATTATTGGTAATAGTAGTGGTATTATGCTATAAAATAAAATCACAATTAGGCCTGTCACAATAAACAATAAATCAATTAATCCCATAATAAACTAAAACAAACTCAATAATTTACATTTTCTTGATTTATCGTTTCTTTTCTCTCTTTCTACCAAAGCTGGTCGTCAATCTGCTGCTTTGGTCTCAAATATCCATTGTTGTCAACAGAGACTTCAGAGTTTATTTTATTTGTTATTTTGTTTATTTATTTTGGATATTTAAAATGTCTTCCAGTTTCAGTGTTTAAACGTTCATCAAAATTTAAAGCTTATTGATCTTTGATAATGTATTCTTCCATTATTACTATTCTAATACTTGAAAATTGTCTCAGAACAACAATATTATCATTTATCGCAATAAGTTCTGGGACAATTTATCGTCTGGCAAAATTTGTTATTGTGACCAGAATAATCTGTTGAAACTCTTGAAAGAGTAAAGAGTTGAAATGTTGCTGCTGTTTTACCGTAATTTAATGAAACTTAATCTATAACTTTACTAGTAAATAAATTATTTTAAAGGCATATCTATTAATGTTATGGTTAAAATGTTTATTTGTTTAGGGGTGCAGGGTAATTTTCTGCTGGTGGCTGGTTGCACAGCGCCCTCTGCTGGTAGATCTTTGAATTTGAGCATCATGAAGATGAAGGATTAAAAAATGTTTAAATATTTTTTATTAACATTAAGTGTTGATATTACAGAACAATATGAAAGCATAAAACACCTTTATAAATAATTTTATCAATGTTACATAAAAATAATAGAAACTTCAAAAAAAAAATCTTAATTTCAGAAGAAATGTAGTATTTATTAATGTATTATTAATGAATTTTATACATTTTTGCATGTTTTTTTAAAGTATTGTGTGTTTTTGTTTGGCTAACAGTGTGACAAACCAGGTCAAATAAAAATTTCTAAAACAATCAGAAATACCACGTTAGTTTTAGAGGATTTCTGGATTATAGTCATTACATTACTACCAGAGAAGAAAATATTTCAACAGCTAATATTAACAAACTAATAATTCCTTCCACTTAATAATAAAATAAATAACTCATTCAAATCACTACGACGTGTTTTAACTGTCAGTTCTATTCTTTTTCCAAACACTGTTTTCTGTTCTGCAGTACTTGAATCTCCCACTGAATCATGACTAATCGCTCTGTAAGCCTCCACTGCTTCACATGGCAGAACACCAGCAGGTTCTGCAACAAGGCAACCAGGAGGAACTCAGAGATCTTTTTGTGTTTAGCTCTTTTTGCTAACTTTGAAAATGTTTAGCACACATAGCTTCCTCTATATCTGGATCAATTCTAAAGATCCAATTTATGTAACTGTTTTGTAAACATCCAGTTTTGGTTATCGACTATTAATATTTCCTCAGGTTGTCAGACTTTTATATCCATGCTCTTATTCTGAAGGGGGGAGGAACTGTTTATGCAGCACTTTCTGTTTTATTTCAAAATAAACCACCAACAGTAGATAAGATATAAACATAAATACAATATGTAAGGGCATTATAGAACAATGTTGACATGTTATAATGTCAACATTTTGACCTGTCATGTAAATTATAATGTCAAAATTAAATTAATGCTCTTTAGCATTAGCCTCCACTAAATTCCACGTTGGTGTCGGGCTTTAGCGTTAGCAAAACCAATGTTTATGATGAGCGCTTTAGGGTTAGTGCAACTAACCGTTTAGCTAGTTACCTCGTCCCAGTGATGGTTTGTCTGTCTGCTCTTCATCATGGCCGTCCAATAACATCTACAGCTGGTTATTAATGCCTCTGGTTTCCCTCTCCTGACCCTGGTTGCTCTTCTGTTGCCAGAATAACCCAAACTGTTGCCATCGACTGTGAGATGGTGGGAGTCGGTCCTGATGGCGAAGAGAGCATCCTGGCCCGAGTGTCCCTCGTGAACAAGTTTGGGAAATGCATCTATGACAAATATGTGAAACCCACAGAGAAGGTGACGGACTACCGGACAGCCGTCAGCGGCATCCGACCGGAGGACATCAAGGACGGTGAGGCGGCGGACAAACCGCTGCACCCGCATGAGGTCCTGGTGAAATGACTGGATTTAATGTCTCACTGCAGGAGAGGATATTCAGACGGTGCAGAGGGAGGTCGCCGACATCTTGAAGGGGAGAATAGTGGTTGGACATGCCATCCACAACGACTTAAAGGTACGCAAAAAATAAAAAACTCAGAAATTTTGATATTAATCTGTGAAATTTTCTAGAAAAAACTTGGAAATTTCAGAGTTTCAAAAGTCAAACGTTTTCCAAAAGTGGAACATTTTCAAATTTTGTAAAAAGAAAATTCCAGACAATTTGTGACATTGATCTCAAAATTTCTAATTATTTGACTTTCATATTTTCTGTTTCCCTGATGAATGTAGATAAAAGAGCAACATCAGTTTGCTTCTCTTATATACTGACATTTCTCGATGTGCATTTTAGGCTTTAAAATTTAATTCTTTCAAGTTTTAGAAGGTTGTATTTTAAAAATTTTATTGAATGTTTTCATATTTTCTCGTGTTATAACCAGAAAGGGAGAAGAAAACCTTCATCTTTTCTTCCAGGATTGCGCTGGCTTTATCTCCACCCATTTTCTTATCAACTGGATCTGTTATTTTTCCACACAAACGATGATTTGCATGTGGAACAAAAAGTTCAAACTGGGTCTGATGTGACCAGATCACCTCCTGCCATGTTTGCTGTTTCCTTCGTGGTTCATGACTTTCTTTCAACAGTGACTTTCTCCTTCCTGACTGCAGTTTGACATCTGAAGTTTTCTGTAGTCATGTGACAAAATGTGATGCTTTTGTAAATCGCTGCACCTTGTTACCTAAAAACAACAATAAAAATCTGCTTTAAATGGTTGGTTAACTTTTTAAATGTTTTCAGATTTTGCTTCTGGATCATCCAAAGAAGTTCATCAGAGACACACAGAAGTATAAACCCTTCAGGCGGATCGCCAAGGTAACATAAAAACATAAAATAATGATATGTTTTAAAGTTAAAATCACGTCAAACTAAGTCGTAAAATCCCAGCTGTATTGATCTGATTTTCCGTCTTTAGAGTTGCCGGCCGTCACTCAAAGTCCTCTGCAGAGAAGTCCTGAACGTAAAAGTCCAGCAGGGCGAACACTCGTCTGTAAGTCATCAGTGATCCAAGTTTTACTGGAATATCAGCTGATCGGCTGCTAAAGTGAGATCACTTCCTGTGTTTTCCAGGTGCAGGACGCTCAGGCCACCATGAGGCTTTACACACTGGTGAAGAAACAGTGGGAAGCCGAGATCAGCGGCAAAAAGAAAAACAAAGAGTCCGAGGAGAAGAAGAAGAGGAAGCCGAGGTGAGGAGAGAGAGAGGAGGACGGAGGATGGAGGGAGGATGGAGGGAGGAGGACAGAGGATGGAGGAAGGAGGATGGAGGGAGGAGGACGGAGGATGGAGGGAGGAGGATGGAGGATGGAGGGAGGAGGACGGAGGATGACGGAGGAGGATGGAGCGTCTCCGGGTCGGAGAGGACAGAACTCAGTCTGGACTCGTTTTCAGCTGCGGCCTTTTTATCAGAACCACTTTGTGCCTTCAGAGGCAGAAACAAACATTACGGATGGAAAATGTTCATTAAAATGTTTTTACATGCAGGTTAGGATTTTCTGTTCCACAGCAACATCTGTACGTCGTCTCATATGACCTTTGACCTTGTCAGATCGTTACAGATTAAATCTGTTCTGCAGGTTTTGTTTAATAAAATGTCTCAGATGTTTTTAATCTTATAAAACCTTCCAGTTATTCCACAGGAGGGCAGAAAACCCAAAAACATACTCAGGTCAGAGAAACACTGCGCTACAAAACACCAAACCTTACCAAGTATTTTCTAGTTTCTACTGCGAACATCTATAAGACAAAGAAACTGTTCAGCAAGATATAGAGGCTGATTTTAAGAAAATAATTCATTTAATATTGATGGAAACGTTCTGGAAGACACGTTTCCCATGTAAAAGTGAATTAATCTGCCAGTGGAACTACAACTAGAACATTTCTGCAGAAAAGTGAATGTAGTTGGATAAATGTAACTAGTTACTTCCCAACTCTGGTCTTATTGCAGCTTTAATCTGATGAGGTTTGAGCTGGAAGTAGGAATGTATTTGATTAAACTGAAACATTTTCACATCCAATCAGAGCGAAAAACTGAGGAAAGTCCAGAAAGTTCTCCTCTGTCGACATGAACTGGATCCAGAACCGAGTCAGAACCTTCAGGTCAGAACAGTTCAAAGGTTAGAAACCCGGACCGGCCTGTGACCGTCCTGCTGTAGAATTCACTGAATTATTTACAGGTTTGTTCTGGAAACATTGATTAGTTTGAAATTATGATTGCAGGAAAAACAGGATTAGAGAAAATGCAGGAAATATTTTCTAAAACTACAGAAACATTTTTACCGACAACCTGAACTGGTTTTGTTTGTTTTCATCCACTAAATCAGGTTTTCATCATTTGAACGTTAAAAATTTAAACATACAGTACAGAACAAAAGTTTGGACTGAATTTCATTCACCTTCATTTCTTCCATCATTTCTCTCATTTTTCGACCGTTTGCAGGAGATTTGAACATATTTTGTATTTTTGTTTTGTACTTTAATGACTGTAGTTTTACTTTGTAGTTTTTAATCAATGATTGATGGGTATTGAACACAAATGCAGGCCACACTTTTAAGATTTTTATTTATGAGAAAGAAACTGTAATATTTGAATCACCATGTCTTTGTTTCTGGTTGCACTACGTCTACCGTTGAATCCAGCAGTGATTGTGTCATCGGAGGTCAGAGGTCACTCCCTTCCAGAGAGCCGATGTTCCTGCAGGTTTGACTGTTGGCTGTAGATCAGGTAGAAAAGAGAAACACAGCTGGAGTTCAGAGGTTTCCCCTGAATCCTGACTCTGTCTGGAGGATTAAAATTCACTCATTTCCATCAATAAGACATAAAACCAGAGACTCGTTTCCCCTTCAGACAGAAAAAAACGATAACAGATCCTGAAACTGGAAATCTGAAGGAATTTAAACATGTTTGCAGTAAAAGCGCCACACGTCTCTTCCTGTTTTCACACCTTTCTCTTTTTTTATTGCTGTATTTTCTTCAGTTTATTGATTAAATGAATGCTGGACACTGAAATGTTTTATTATGTTACATTTGGTCTTGAAAGTCATAACTTGAGATAATACTGAGATTCAAAATATAAATAAAGGTGAAATTAACTTTCACATCTCTCACTGTGATGGAGCATTACGGCCATTGTATTTTTTTTTTTTTTACATTTCCACCAAAAAAATTCAGAAATTTTTCTGAAAAAACCTCTCAGCTTAAAAGGTAGAACATTTTGGAAAATTTTCAGAGATTTATCCAAAATTTTAAGATTTTTTAGTTTTATTTGGTGAGTTTTCAATTTTTCAAACTCAATATTTCTGAGTTTTTGTCTGAGAAAAATGTAGATTTTTCTAGAACATTTCTGAGATTAATCTGACATTTTCTGTTTCTTATTTTTGCCTTTTGAAACTCAACATTTCTAAGTTTTTGTTTAGCAAAATTTCTACTTTTTCTAGTTCTTTCTAGAAAATGTGTTTTTGGTAGAAATGATCTGGATCCAAATATATGGATATTTATTAACTCTTATATGACGGAAAAACTTGATAAAAAATTACATTCTAAAAATTTTTCTAGTCACAATAAGAAAATGCCAGCAAGGATATAAAACTCTTTTGTTATTTTTTATTATATTCTGTTTGCAGAAGGAAACTCGGCTGCAGTTTTGAGAGCTAAAATAAAAAAAATAACTGGAAAACAACCCCTGTGTATTTGTTGTGTTTGTTTGCTGCAGGACTGAAAGAGACGTAAATAAACCAGGCTGCAGTTTCTGTTTGTTGCTGAAAGTTTAGGAAATATTGCTGCCACTTAAAGTTTTTGACTCCCAATTTTTGTTTGTTTGTACTGAAACTTTTCACTGGACTGTTGTTGCTGTTTGATTTTGTGTTTGCTGCAAATTACTGAATCAAACTGATGGAAGATAAACTGGACTGCAGTTTTTGCTTCATCTCTCTGATATTCATTTTCGCCTTCATGTTTTCAGACCACAGACTTTCAGGTCAGTAATTTTGTCTTTGCTTTAAATGAACTGCAGCCGTCTGAATCTCTTCACTGTCTGCTTTTTGTGGTCGAAGCTCACTGCTGATGGAGCAGGATGAGTTCCTCTTCCTGTAGGCTGAAAGAGGAACTCATCTGGTTTGCACAACAACAACTTACTAAAATGATGGAAAAAGTCAAAAGAGATTTTTGTTAAAAAAAAAAATCACCACCTCTTTTTTTTTGCCTAAAGAATATTTAGGTAAAATAATAACTTTGCAAAAAAGAAAAAGCATTTAATTTATGGGTTCAGGGTTTTGATAGGTGTAAGCTACATGTATAAATAAATAAATTATATTAAAATAAAAGCCAATTTCACTGTGTTTTTATTTTTCTCCCCAATGATGTTTCGCTGTTAAAGTGTGTTACAGAATCCACCTGCTCCTCTCAAACCACGTGACTGATGATGTCAGCCGAGCCACAATCAAAGCCAGGAACCTGTAGACAAAATGGTGTTAGTGCGTCCATCCATTCATCCATCCATTCATTCATCCATCCATTCATCCATCCAGACAAAAACAAAACAGACAAAACCTTCATCTTTTCTTCCAGGATTGCGCTGGCTTTATCTCCACCCATTTTCTTATCAACTGGATCTGTTATTTTTCCACACAAATGCTGATTTGCATGTGGAACAAAAAGTTCAAACTGGGTCTGATGTGACCAGATCACCTCCTGCCATGTTTGCTGTTTCCTTCGTGGTTCATGACTTTCTTTCAACAGTGACTTTCTCCTTCCTGACTGCAGTTTGACATCTGAAGTTTCTGTAGTCATGTGACAAAATGTGATGCTTTTGTAAATCGCTGCACCTTGTTACCTAAAAACAACAATAAAAATCAGCTTTAAATGGTTGGTTAACTTTTTAAATGTTTTCAGATTTTGCTTCTGGATCATCCAAAGAAGTTCATCAGAGACACACAGAAGTATAAACCCTTCAGGCGGATCGCCAAGGTAACATAAAAACATAAAATAATGATATGTTTTAAAGTTAAAATCACGTCAAACTAAGTCGTAAAATCCCAGCTGTATTGATCTGATTTTCCGTCTTTAGAGCTGCCGGCCGTCACTCAAAGTCCTCTGCAGAGAAGTCCTGAACGTAAAAGTCCAGCAGGGCGAACACTCGTCTGTAAGTCATCAGTGATCCAAGTTTTACTGGAATATCAGCTGATCGGCTGCTAAAGTGAGATCACTTCCTGTGTTTTCCAGGTGCAGGACGCTCAGGCCACCATGAGGCTTTACACACTGGTGAAGAAACAGTGGGAAGCCGAGATCAGCGGCAAAAAGAAAAACAAAGAGTCCGAGGAGAAGAAGAAGAGGAAGCCGAGGTGAGGAGAGAGAGAGGAGGACGGAGGATGGAGGGAGGAGGACGGAGGATGGAGGATGGAGGGAGGAGGACGGAGGATGGAGGAAGGAGGATGGAGGATGGAGGGGGACAGAACTCAGTCTGGACTCGTTTTCAGCTGCGGCCTTTTTATCAGAACCACTTTGTGCCTTCAGAGGCAGAAACAAACATTACGGATGGAAAATGTTCATTAAAATGTTTTTACATGCAGGTTAGGATTTTCTGTTCCACAACAACATCTGTTGAAATGTTTTGTGTTTGTTTGCTGCAGGACTGAAATAGACGTAAATAAACCAGGCTGCAGTTTCTGTTTGTTGCTGAAAGTAGGAAATATTGCTGCCACTTAAAGTTTTTGACTCCCAATTTTTGTTTGTTTGTACTGAAACTTTTCACTGGACTGTTGTTGCTGTTTGATTTTGTGTTTGCTGCAAATTACTGAATCAAACTGATGGAAGATAAACTGGACTGCAGTTTTTGCTTCATCTCTCTGATATTCATTTTCGCCTTCATGTTTTCAGACCACAGACTTTCAGGTCAGTAATTTTGTCTTTGCTTTAAATGAACTGCAGCCGTCTGAATTTCTTCACTGTCTGCTTTTTGTGGTCGAAGCTCACTGCTGATGGAGCAGGATGAGTTCCTCTTCCTGTAGGCTGAAAGAGGAACTCATCTGGTTTGCAAATCAACAACTTACTAAAATAATGGAAAAAGTCAAAAGAGATTTTTGTTAAAAAAAAAAAAATCACCACCTCTTTTTTTTTTGCCTAAAGAATATTTAGGTAAAATAATAACTTTGCAAAAAAGAAAAAGAATTTAATTTATGGGTTCAGGGTTTTGATAGGTGTAAGCTACATGTATAAATAAATAAATAAATTATATTAAAATAAAAGCCAATTTCACTGTGTTTTTATTTTTCTCCCCAATGATGTTTCGCTGTTAAAGTGTGTTACAGAATCCACCTGCTCCTCTCAAACCACGTGACTGATGATGTCAGCCGAGCCACAATCAAAGCCAGGAACCTGTAGACAAAATGGTGTTAGTGCGTCCATCCATTCATCCATCCATCCATCCATCCATCCATTCATCCATCCAGACAAAGCAAAACAGACAAAAACAGTGAATCACCTCAATCTTCTTCTTTCTCCTTTTTCAGTTCCGCTGTATTTATGAAGTTCAGGAGCCATATGGGAAAAACATTAGCCTCTCTATTCACCCTCCCATCCTCTCTGTCTTGCTCTCTAATCCGCCCACATGAACCGTCTGAGGAAAAAAATAGTGCAGGAGGTGACGCTCCTCCAAAGGAACAGAGAGGGAGAGGGAGAGGTGTCTACAGGCTGCATCTCCACTCAAACATTTGGAAAAGGGGGGAGGAAGAGGAAGAGCTACACCCAGAGAAAGAGAGAAAGAGAGAGAGAGAGCAACAAAGACTGGCACTTCTGTTTTTTCTTTTTTTTTTTTGGCAATAACAAAGAGGTGGGAGAGACAGAAAATAGCATTAATAAGCGGGGGACCTCTGCTTCATTTCATCTGGAAGCCTCCATCATTATGACCACAACGCGCTTTAAGTAACATCCGGCAATAATAACGCGGCTTTCCAGCAACAGATGCGCGCGATTTGCTTCTGATTTTGATTGGAGAGAAAAGAAGACGAAGAAGAACAAG
Source organism: Gambusia affinis (assembly GCF_019740435.1). Lineage (NCBI taxonomy): Eukaryota > Metazoa > Chordata > Actinopteri > Cyprinodontiformes > Poeciliidae > Gambusia > Gambusia affinis. The sequence continues at coordinate 21,599,277 of NC_057887.1, forward strand.
AAGGAGAAGAAAATAGATCAGCTGAATGCCTGCGAGAAACTGGACTGAAAGCATCAAGCAGAGAAATCTGCGCTTTGATTGATCTTTTTCCGTAAAGCTTCATGTGCGTGTCTGCGCGCGCACAGCAGCCGAACCTGAGCCAAACGCGAGTGAGTATTAAACCGTGACTGTGTGTGTGTGTGTGTGTGTGTGTGTGTGTGTGTGTGTTTTATTCTGATTTGTGTGTGTTTTTCTTTATTTCATATATTGGTGGCTCAATTCTAAGGAATATCATCCCAGCTTGGAGAATAAAAAATAATAAAAAATAACTGCATCCGTTTAGCCGCATTCAACAAGTCTGCAATACCGGCCAAAAAAAAATGTGTGATCGTGCTCTGATCAATATCTGACTCAAAGCACTGAACAAGGAAACGAGAACTACAATCTGTCTGAAACTGCAGACAAAATTTAAAAAAAATCAGAAATAGTTTGATGCTGTCTGACTAAAACGAGGCTGGGGGTTTAAATGTTGGGTGTTTCCCGTCTCCTCCAGCAGATCAGAGCAGTTTCATGACTCTGGGTGCATGCATGCATGCAGTCCCCCCTGCATCATTCTGCCTGCACGAGTTCCCCTGTTTCTGTGTGTGTGTGTGTGTGTGTGTGTGTGTGTGTGAGAGAGAGAGAGAGAGAGAGAGTGAGTATGTTGCTTTGTGCTTTTAGCAGGAATGCATCTGTTCTTCTCTTTGCGTGTCAGTTTTATGTGTGTGTGTGTGTGTGTGTTGAGGCCTGAAATGGAGGTCTGATATGGAGGAGGAGATGCAGAGGCTGAACAGGAAGGACATGGTGTCTCTGAGATCTCATCCAGGAAGTCTAGAAGACATGAAGGCGGGATGCTGAGCGTCTAGACTTTTTCTCCCTCCTCTCTCCACGGCCTCATCCCGGCGTTCGCTGATAGTTTCCTCCATCTGCATTCCTCTGCATTTCACACACAGAACCTCTGGTTTCGTAACAGCTGGCTCCGGCGCTCCTCTCCTCTCCTCTCCTTTCCTCCACTGTTCCTCCATTTGCTCTCCTTCTGCCACCTTCCCCAGCCCTGCTCTTGGTCCTGCATTATGAATCGACTGCTGCTGCTATTTTTAGGCCCAGGGTAACCCAGAAACACCCCTTTTTGATTTCTTGCAAAGAAGAGGGAGAAAAGAATCCCCTCTCCTTGTGGGATTCTGGTGAAGTAAGTCAGAGGGGCTCGTAAAAGGAGGGCGCTGCTGTTTGAATCTATTTTGGAAGCTGTGATTGAGTTACGGATCTGTTTTCCTCGGACCCTTCATCTCATGCTTTCTCTCTCATCTGTGGCCTTCAGAGCTGGAAACTTCACGTCATCTGTCCTGATTACCTGCTGGAGAAAATCCAGCTCCTCTAATGTCCACTTTGCTCCCGTTTCCCTCTTCTTAGCTTCTCTACACTCAGAAAGTATTTATTCTGGTTTTAAAGTGAGATTCTGTGAAGTTATTATCAATAGTTTCCTTAGTTAAAGTAAACAGAAGTTCGGTTGGAAAATCCTCAGAGCGATGCAAGTTATAAAGTACATTTTCTATTCAATCCACTTGAAAAATGTTTTATTTAACCAGATTAAATGTTGATCTAACTCATATAATCTACGTTTTTATCACAGTGGAAGGTGATGCTGTGGGCAGGAAGAAACTCCAGTAGCAGTCAGTTTTTCAGCAAATCTGAACAAGCTTCTGACTGAAGAGTGCTGCATTATCCTAACATGCTAACAGCTCAGTTTCCAGGCAGCAGAGATTATATTCCACAGTAACTTGTCCTGGATTAGACCTCCAGCTGTTAGCCAGCGCTGCTAATCCGCCTCATTTGCTTTTGCCGCTTTTCACCCAGTTAGAAAACCGAGCAGAGAGACGTTGGAGTCGGGTATCATTTAAACTTCTTGATATTTTAATACACCAGTAACATTTTGTTTCTTTTTTAGGGTTAAAAATAAATAAATAAATAAAAAACAGAAAAATTCAGAATTTTCTTTTATGGCACATTGATATTCCAGGAAAATTATGTTAAACATGCAGTTTCCAACCTGATGCCAAGAAAACTAGATCTAAAAAATGCTGCTGTTAATTTTATTTAGTTAATTAATTAATTTTGTTCATTTTCTAATGACATCATAGCATGAAAAACTGCTAAAACCTGCACTGTTTATTGTGTTTATTTATAAAAGCGTCAGTTGGTGCTCTATCATTTATCTGGCCTCCAGCACAAAGACTTGTTGAGTCTGTTGCTGTTATTTCCTCCAGACCTGATCTGAGTCACCAGGAGTTTTACTCCACAGATAGTTGTGTCCGCCTTCAAACTTCCTCCGCTTGGGTTGCTTGAAATTGCTGAAATCTGTTAAAACATAAACTCCAATCTGACGGATAAACTTTCCCACTCTGAGGATTTACTCACTTTTTCCTACAAACTGTGTTTCCTACAGATAAAGGAATTATTACTGATAATAACTTCAGTAACCTACTGAAGTTATTATCAGATCTACTGGCCTTTCTTTGCAGTAGATCAGACAGGAAGAGGGGAGGGAAAGAAAAGCGAAGGTCAAAAGGTCAGGAATCGAACCCCGGTGGGTTGAGCTGGCGACTAAAAGCCTTTATTTATGGGTCGGCCGCTTTTCCTCCACACCACAGCTGCCCCTCATCTGCTCCTTTAAAGACATATTAAAGGTTTTATGAAGGGAGATTTTGTTAAAGGCTTTAAAAAGTTCATATCTTACCCTCAGTAAATAACTCTGGGGTCTGAAACCATTAGCTTCAGTCTCAGAGGCGAAAGCTTATCGCTAATCCAACCAGGGACCAAAACTAAAGCAAACTTTTGCTGTTTTATAGCAACTTCTCTCTGAAAAACTTCTCAGCAAACAGTATTTCACAAACTGTTACGTCATCGTCTGCCTGTTTTTAGGTCTGAATTAATGCTAAACATGACCTCTGACCCCTACTTAAATTCAAACCACTTGAACTGAAAAAAAAAACTGGAAATAAATCTGGACAGACTGAAACTTTAATCATAAACTGGAGCGAGTTTCAGACTCTGGATTCTGCAGCTGAGACAGAAACAGGAAACAAAGGTTGGAGGCAGTGTAACACCAATTATCTTCCTGTGTGAAACACGAAACGGAGAAAAAAATTTCAAGTGATTTAAAACAGCATAAATGATTTCAAATAATCATTCACATAACTTATAATACTTTCCTTTTTTACATCACTACCATTACAAGTGAATAAAATTACTTGTTTTTCTGTTAATGACCAGAAAGGTAACAAAGGTAATAATAAATACAAATTTACCAAAATCTATTCAATGAAAATCAGGCATCACTTTTGAATTGTGATTCAACAGAATTATTCTAAAAAACAAACTAATCACTCAAGCCTGGTCAAAAATGATACAACTTGCAGCTTAATATTTTGTTGCTCAACCTTTCCAGGTAATGAAAGTATTTTTATAACTTTTGCACCTCCGGCGTTCTGGCTTTTATTTTCTAGAGGCACCATATTTCTTCTTTTATTTATTTATTTTTTTATGATTCAGTTGTGCCACATTTCAAAAACAATGTCTGATTTTTATTGGTTAATTGTCAGTTAATGTTTATTTATTATTACTTCTTTCAGTTTCAAGTTGTTTCAGTAAGGTGCAGTAAGTAGCCCTTACCCTACCAACAGTTGTGTCCATGTTTGTACGTGTTAAATTCTCAGTTACTTCTCCTTTAATTAACCAGGAGATTCTGTGTTAATATCTGTCCACTGCAGCAGCTCAGACAGTTAAAAGGTTTATGAAATAAAGTTCACATGCTAGCAGCTATCTTTAACAAATCCAGTTAACCTGGGTTTAATCTGTTTTGGCAAAACAGAGATTTTCTGCGCATGCAAACAGCTTTCAGTGATAAAGCTTTACAAAGAGGCTTTTCAAAGATTTACAAAAAAATGTTGTTTGTGTTGTATACGTGTGGAAAGGATAAGTTAGAGTTTCTGTCCTCAAAACCAAAACCACATTTCCGAAATTAATCCACATCTGTCCTGTTAATTCAAATGCAAACTGATAAAGTAAAAAAAAATGAGTGGCAACTGGCAGAATCATAACCTAATGCAGCTTTAGCCATGCTCAAAATCCTCCATTGAACGTTCATTTTAAAGTAAACGCTGCTGCCCCCTGGTGGTGGAGGATAGCTATTACAGCTTTCTTCACTGGCTACAAAAATCCATCCAGAAGTAAATAAAAAAAAAGGAAACAAAACATCCATTTAAATTCTGAATAATTTATCTCAGATGTGCTGGTTCAGGAGAAACTCGGTTCAAACTGGCATAATAAACTGGACTTGACTCCATCATAGACACAGCGCTGTAAAAAATGAAGACACTGCTGCACTGAACCAAATGGAAAACCTGGAGGTTTTTCCACCAAATGTTGATTTGTGAACTCTCCCTGAGTTAAAACATTAGTATCGTTGTTTCTAAATGAATATGAACTTGTTTTCTTTGCATTATTTGCAGTCTGAAAGCTCTGCATCTTTTTCCTTATTTTAAGTTTTTGCTTTGAATTTCACAGACATGTTGTCAGTAGTGCATAGAATAAAAAAAACAATGTCCATTTTACTCAAACATAAACCTATAAAAAGTAAAATAAGATAAACTGATCATTTTAAATAGAGTTAATTTTTCCAGAGCTGTATTTGTGTGTGTGTGGGCGTGTGTGCGTGTGTGCGTGTGTGTGTGTGTGTGTGTGTGTGTGTGTGTAACGTGTCGTGAGTAAACATACATAAAACTAAACTGCATTGAATTAAGCAAATAAAGTATTAATTACATCTACCATTCCAACTCGATCCAGATATCCAGACTCTCCCTCCTCTCTCTCACCTCTTTTGCATCTAATCGCCAACTTCTCTCTTTAGTATCTAATTGTCTTGCAGGTCACAGGTCAGGTTTGAGTGTAGTAATACTCCATCCCGTGTGCCGTTTCTCTGTCTGGGCCAGCGCGCCGCATCGCTGCGCTGCCGGATCATAGCAGGCCTAATCACACCGGCAGGATAGAGTCATTAATTAGGAGCAGGCAGGTTTAAATGACTGGGAGAGGAGCTGGGAGGTGAAGCTTAAAGCTATCCACTCTGAGCACAAATTCTCCATGAAGCTGGTTTTGAAGTTGAACACTGAGGGATTTTAGCTCAGATTTACCCGGGGTCTAAAAATAGAGCTCCTTCTCGACATGACACAGTATCTTGTCCCCCTTATTTCAGCTCCGCTTTCAGGGATTAATCTGACCTTTCCTTCACCAAAACACCTTCTTCTACCATTTCTCACTTTTCATTCCGACATCTCAACCTGACTTTGTATGTTAGGGAAAAACTTCCTCATGTAGGGCAGGAAAGATTTGAGACCTGCAGCTCCTGCTGCAGACTCCATTGCTGCCGGTCCATTCCTGATAAGAGCTTTATGTATTAATAATCCCCAGGCAGCTACAGGGAGCAAAGCAGGAGTGCTTGAGTTTGGTTTTTAATAGAAAAGAAGGGAGCAGCAGCAGTTGGGTGAGCGACCGACATGCACAGCACTGAAGACCCCAGAGGGGGGCGGCGGCGGCGGCGGCCTGTGTGGATTGGTCAGCCCTGAAGAGCTCCACGGTGATGTTGCTGAGTAGAGAAGCAGCCGCGGGTAAAAGAGACGCTTCCTCCTGTACTGCAGCAAATAACTGAATATCTCAGCAAAATCGTTCACAGGTGGATCTAAGAACCTAATGTGGCCCAGATGTTCTCACTTTTCTTCTTTTTCAAATGTTAGCCACAAAAAATTCAAGATGGCTGCCATGGCTGTCGAGGAAGATTTAAAGATTTATTTTTTCATTAAATTTGCCAATATTTAATCACAGGTGAATTTCAAATTATACATATTTGGACCTATAGAAATCATATTTGATTGTTCAAGATGTCATGCAAAAACTGAATTTTTTGGACTAAAATTGCCAATTAGATTAATGTTTTTGGTGACAAATCATAACCTACATGTTGAATTGTAGAAGCCATATTTTCTTGATCTTGTGTCTCAGGTTTCTGGTGGAAATTTTTCAAAATGGCCACCCTGGTTATAATGAAGAGTATATGTTTGCACCAACATTGGCAGCAGTTATTGCCAGAGGTGAGAATAGCTAGCTTCACTAATTCATGCTAATTCTAAACCACTAAACACACAGAAATATTAGCAGAACCTAATGCTAAGCTGCTAAAAGCATACTAATGTTAGCATAAACTAATGTTAAACCTAAAGCATTAAAAATATTAGCAGAAGCTAATGCTAAACTGCAAAAGACACAAAAATGCTAGCAGAAGCTCATGCGAAATCACTAAACCCACAGAAATATTAGCAGAAGCTAATGCTAAAGTGCTAAATGCATGCTAATGTTAGCAGAAGCTAACACTGACCCGCTAAATGCATACACATATTAGCAGAAGCTACTGTTAAACCTCAGCACATTAAAAATATCAGCAAGGTGGCGTAGAGGGTAGCGCCCCCACGTTTGGAGGCCTTCAGTCCTCGACGCGGCCGTCGCCGGTTCGATTCCCGGACCCGACGACATTTGCCGCATGTCTTCCCCCCTCTCTTTCCCCCTTTCCTGTCAGCCTACTATTGTATAAGGGACACTAGAGCCCACAAAAAGACCCCCTGGTGGGGAAGAAAAAATATATATATCAGCAAAAGCTAATGCTAAACACAAATTAACAAAAGCTAACACTAAACTGTTGAGCAAAAAAAAAAAAAGAAAGCTAATGCTAACCTTTAACTGTCTCCCAGTTTGTTCCACACTTTTTCCTCCAGTTCAGGACTGGAGTGAGACTCACAGTAACGTCCTCAGATTCAGATTTTGCTGAATTTGATCATTTTAAAGTTGCATGAATACGACGACCAAAGCAGAAAACACGTGATGTGACATAAAGTTCATCCAAGTCGTGAAAACGGGAAACATTTCATGGCAATAATCGGTTTAAAAGGGTTTTAAAAATGGCTCTCATCCTAAAATTCAAGTGGCTAAATGTAAAAACATATGAAAACATGACCTGAGGGGAGAGCAGCAAATCTTTCTGCTCGTTTCCACATTTAAAGATTCTTACAGGAATATTCTGTGATGATTCCCTAAGTGATCTGACATCAGCTCTCTGTATTTTTGGTTGACTTCAGTTGCCTTTTTTCACATATTCACTCCATCCTTCTTTATTTAGTGTGTTCCTACCATCACTTTCCCATAACACACACACACACACACACATCCTACCCGGCTCAGATTTGCACCGTGGGGTGCAGAGGGTGGTGAGGTGGAGTGGCACGCGCCGCACGCGTCGTGGCGTGGCTCCGCACTGGAAGGGGAGGTGACCGCAGTGCTTTGGCTCTGGCTGCAGTGCTCCGGTTTCTCCTGCGGGGGTCTCCTCGACACTGGGGGTGAGCGCTAGAGAGGAGAGAGGGAGGAGGGAGGAAGGGAGGGAGGTGATAAGGATGGAACAGCGTGAAGCCTTGTGGTTACATCCTTTGATGAGGTACGGTGGCGTGTGGAGGGAGAAATGTCTGCAGAAACACACACACATCACACACACATCGCTGTTTCCTCTAACATCCAGCTCAGCAGCAGCTCCGTCTACCAGGTTCTGCTCTGTATTTCCCCCACGTTCCCCTTCCTCTGCTCCAGCTATCTGTTATCTGCTCTCCCTCCATCCCGCCGCTCCTCTGTGATTGCTGAAGGTTTTGCACTTTTTCTGCCAACTGCTGCTTCTGTTCCGCATAGTCAGCACTCCTCCAAATTCCTCCCTCCTTCCCCCCGGATACTGCTGCTCCTGCTGCTACCTCACAGTCAATGCATCCCATAATCTCCCTCCCTCCCTCCTCTTCTTCTTGCTGCAGTGTTTCTTCTAATATATATTAGCGTCTGCGCGGCGCACCGTGCTGCAGAAATGTTCCTCTCTACTCAAATAGCCTTTTTTCTTTAAACACACGCATGTCATTTTGTCGCTTCTTTGTAGTCAGGTGAGTGTGTGTGCACTCCTCCTCCTGCTCGCTGTGTTACGTGTGTGTGCGTATGTTGTGGCGCAGGACACGGTGGCCAACGCAGGAAATGCTGCAGCAGAGAGAAAGTGTTGGTGCTGTAGGTGGAGGGGGGAAGGTTGTCCCAACCTTCATTTCTCAAATGTTCCTGTGAGAATCTTCTTTCTTTTTCCTGTTTTTAATCCTCCCTTTCTGGACTTTTCTGAGGTTTTTTTTGTTGTTCCTCCTTAAAATCAGCCATATCCCATGTAAATAAAAGTAATTTTGTCCTTTTAAAGTCAACAAAGAACTTATGTCCAGGATGAATTCTGATAGAAATCAATGAGCTCCTCTTGCCTCACCATGAAGGAGCAAACAGAGACAGAACCGCAGTTACAGACTTGTGGCTGACTGTCCATAAAATATTCAGCAGTTCGCCCAATAAAGTCGCATCTGCAGCTGTAAAGTGCGAGCTGGAGTGCAGGGCTCCAAAGTTTAACTAAAACTGAAGTTGTTTTCTTCAAGAAAATGTACGAAAACGATAAAACTTTTTCCAGAAGCTGCAGCAGAAAAAGTTGAGTGTGGCAGGGTGGAGCTGTCCGTGGTGCTGGACCGGGACCCGGCCCGGCAGCACAACAGAACCCCCTCTGGACCAGGAGCTACAGCACAGTTTGGCCCAGAGATGTTTGTACTTTGATGTGGAATGATACAGCTGGCTCTGTTTCAATGTGTCTGCATGCAAACTACAGGAGTTTTGCAGAAAAAGGAAGCGCAACTAACTTTGCAGTGCAAAGCAAGAACAGGCGAGAAAAACTTTTCTCACTTCTTCCTCTGAGGAATAACTTTTCTTTCTTTTATTGTTGACTCATGCAGAACGCTCGCTTTCAGTCGTTCTTACCTTTGGGTTGACAAACTGAATCTTTCCTCTGGTTTAGGGGAAAAGGAAAAGTCTTCATACATTACAAAATCTGTTTCTTCAGATGCAAAACGAAAAGTAAATAAGTCTGCAGGAAAGAATAAGAGTGAGAGCAAAGTAAAGTAAGTTTAGGAAGCAGACAGAAGGAAACAGACTGAATCCAAGGGTGATGCAGAGATGGGAGGACAAAAGATGACAGCAAAGAGAGAGAGAGAGAGAGAGAGAGAGAGAGAGAGAGAGAGAGTGAAGGGAACGGGATGGTTGAAGAAGAAGGAGGAGGTGAAGTCTTGATTCCTCTTCTTCAGTGAAATGTGATTCCTTTATGCGAAATATGAGAGTGAGAGAGGAAGAGAAAGTGAGGTAGAGGGAGGGAGGGGTGCAGGGAGGGCTCACAGGAGAGGAAGAGGAGGAGGAGGAGGTGAGTGGTGCATTTCTCTGAATAGGGAAAAAAGGTTAACAACATAAACACAGTGGGCTTTTTCTTTTCTTTTCTTCCTGCTGGGAACGCGTGTCTTTTCTAAAGCCCCTCTGGATTGAGAGGCAACCCACAGGCAAACAATCTGACCCTCAGTGGGAGAGAAAGAGAGAGAGAGAGAGAGAGAGAGAGAGAGAGAGAGAGAGAGCAGAGAGAGAGAGAGATGGGGGAGAGAGAAGGAGAGAGAGAGAGAGAGAGAGAGCAAATAACTCCTGCTTTTTACTGCAGCAGAATTCATTCACTTTTATAGTGCACTCTCCTTTTAATGCTCTTCCTCATCCTCACCCCCTCTTCCTCCTCCTCTTTTTCTCCTCCATTACTACACAAGAGGCAACGTTACACGAGCTGCCCTCTCAATCTGCTGCATTCACTTTCTCTTTTCTCCCAGCTCTTTCCCATCAAAAATCTGATTTTCAGCCTCATCCTCTCTCCTCTTTTCTTTTCTCACCTTCCTCTCTTCCTCTTTAAGCCCCTCCTCTCTCACACACACGCACACGCACTCACACACACGGCTCAGTGCAGTGCAGTGCAGTGCATGGGAAAAGTGGAATAATTGTGCATCGCCTGGATCTCGGTGCGGTCGGAGGGGGCTGCAGCAGTTTGTGTAGAGCAGCACAGGCTGATTGAGGAGATCTAACATTAGTACGGACAACACACTCTCGGGAGGCAATTAACGCGCGCGCACACACACACACACACACACACACACACACCCACACACACACACACACACACACACACCCACACACACACACACACACACACACACACACAGAGCTCTGCACCAACACATCACAGAGGTATTCTGCAGGAAGGTGGGGAGTAGATCCCCAGTTCCCCTCTTTTTCTCTGTTTTTTTTTTTGTTTTTTTTAAAACATTGGAGCTCTTGTCTACGGTGGCCCAGTAGGAACACTGCCTCCCGCTTTAGCTGCGGTTACAATTGAGATGCTGAATGTGGAGGACTGTCCTGACAGTTGGAGGGAATCAGATCTCATCATCTCTGTGGTGTCAACAAGCTGCCATGCGGATTCTGACTCACGCCACCTGTTTTCCTGGTTTCTCCCTTTTCCACGATGCTCGGTGCTGCAAACTACTTTGCGCCCCTCTGCACCTCCTCCCCTCCCTGCCCCTCCCCTCCAGACCCCCTCCTTTTCTTCCTCCAGCTCATCATCATGTGAATTCATGTGAAACCTGCTGGTGTTACTGTGTAATTCCAGTAATGTTGATAATCCAGATCTATATATTTCTCCCCCATTTGTTGCTAAAAAACATTTTTCTGCCCTTTTTCTCTCCCCGCAGACTCCTCAGACTCCTCCTCCCTCCTCCTCCTCCTCCCTTCGGTTTCTCGCATCCTCTCCCTCCCCCCCACCCCCCCGGTGCTCTATGCTCAGTTCGGTGTGTGTATCCTCTTTCAAAGGGCGCAAGGGTGGGAACAAGTCGTCCAACAAAGCATGTTACAGCGCAGACATGACTTGTCCGTCGGAAAGCGAGAAAATCGTGATAAACTGCGGGGGGGTGCGGCATGAGACGTACCGGAGCACCCTGAAGACGCTGCCCGGTACCCGCCTGTCGTGGCTCACCGAGCCGGACGCCTTTAGCAACTTCGACTACGACCCCAAATTGGACGAGTTCTTCTTCGACCGCCACCCGTCGGTCTTCTCCTTCATCCTCAACTACTACCGCACCGGGAAGTTGCACTGTCCCAACGATGTGTGCGGTCCTCTGTTCGAGGAGGAGCTGGCCTTCTGGGGCATCGACGAGACGGACGTGGAGGCGTGCTGCTGGATGAACTACCGGCAGCACCGGGACGCGGAGGAGGCGCTGGACAGCTTCGAGACCCCGGAGCCGGAGGCGCCGGACGACGACCCGGCTCTGGGCGGCGCGGACGGGGACCTGAGGAGACTGTGTCTGCAGGAGGACGCGCGGAGAGCGGGCTTTTGGAAGACCTGGCAGCCCAGAATATGGGCTCTGTTCGAGGACCCGTACTCCTCCAAATACGCCCGGGTGAGTTCCTCAGGTCTCCAGACTTGTTGTTGCATGTTTTCAAGAATTCGCGTGAAAACTTTGTTTAAAAATCTTCCATTAAGCCTAATTAGTGCGAAAACAAGCCATCGATATTAACTACAGGTCACTAACTGCTTGCATGTAATCTCTGGCAGGATTAAGTGGCGGTTGCCTGTATTGACTTACTGATGTTTAATAATTAATGCCGATAACTTGAGGAAAAAATGGAAAATGGTTTGTCAGCCTTACAGTGTCTCCCTCCCCGCAATTCTCCTACGAACAAGTAAACCGCAGAAGGACGTCCAAAGACGTTTCTGTGTGACTCAAAGCCGGATTTATAAATATGTATTTAGTGAAGAAATGCGGTTTGCAAAGGAACGCGAAGGTTTTTACGACGTTAACTAATGTCTAAAAGTGGCTGAATGGAAACCAGTGGAAGTATTTCCACTGATACAGAAACGTAATTGAATGAAATATTTAAATAACTCTACATGAATATGTTTATTAATATATAAAAGTGGTTGAGAGGTTGAAAATATATCTGAATAAATCTAATTATGTAGAAATTAAGCTAAAAGTGAAAGGTACCTGAAAAGACAATGTCAGCATAAAGACACATGTTGACTTCAATGGGGTACTAAACTAAAACATTAACATAAAGATGCATAGATGTGGTCTAAACGTGCAAATAAAAAATATTTATATGTATGGACTGAAGTTTAAATGTGACTAAAATGTGAAACACCAACAACCCTGACATGGAGCTTCGCCTCACTGTGGTTCAGTTTTAGCCAATTCAGTGATTTGCTTTATTTTTTTTTGTAAAGCATGTCAGAAATATTCAAGAAAATTCAGCTTTGAAAGGTGAAACACTTTGGTGCAATGGTGCTTAACAAGCAAAGCAGTATTCATTTTCCTAGTGGCCAATTGGCTGAAGTAGGTAAAACCATAAGATGGTTTCCAACGCGTGTATTAACGCATATTCAGATAAACTTGGTGTTTCAACTTTTAAAACAGGCTTTAGACAGGATGGAAGTTTTTAGTCATCTGCAGGTGGTTGTGATTCCTAAATCTGGTCGAAATGTGAATGGGGATGTAGTTGACTTATGTCTGTCTATTGATGTAAAGATAAAGCCAAAAAGTACCAGATGATGTCGTCCTACTGGTTTTTGAAATGTGTTTGTACATAAAGACGCCTCTTGACTCCAGTATGGATAAAAACCAGCAGGTGAAAAGAGTCTGCATGAACAAAGACGTCGGTTTGGTTGGGTTTTGTTGTAAAAATACGTTGGTTGATTAAAGTCCAGTTTTCAATGCTCGTCTTGGGGCAAAATGAAGCCAGGCACCTTTAGAAACCATAAATAAATGATACATTTTGGCTTTTACTATGTCAGATTTGATGTTTCTGAAAGTGGTCTTCATCCATCTTTGGGATACTTGAGCCGTGATATAACGGCTACTGTGGTTAAAAAGTAATGATTTAAACTGAAGTATTTGTAGTTGGTGGAATAGTTCCAGCCCCTTTGTTGAGCAGGTTTGAGTCCACAGCACTGAAGCTCATGGAAAACCTCCTGGTTGTTCCACCAAATAATGATTTCTGAGTTAAAACGTTAGTGTTGTTGTTTCTAAATGAGTATGAACTTGTTTTCTTTGCATTATTTGAGGTCTGAAAGCTCTGCGTCTTTTTCGTTATTTTGACTATTTCTCATTTTCTGCAAATAAATACTGGAGACATGCTGTCAGTAGTTCATAGAATGAAAGAAAAACGTTCATTTTACTCAAACATATCAATATAAAAAGTAAAATCAGAGAAACTGATGACTTTGCAGTAATTTCCTGAGTTTTTTCCCAGAGCTGTATATATGGATGTAACACATCATCCTTCAAACCTTCCTGTATGAAGTTATTGTAGCATAGTTAGTAAAAATGTTCATGGATTCCTTTACTTTTATCCTTAAAATGCTCTGCTGTGTTTCTGTTTTAACATTTTCTCCTGATTGCTGCATGTTTTCCTCAGGTTTTTCTCTGGTTTTCTCAGGTTTTCTTCTGGTTTTCTCTGGTTTTCTTCTGGTTTCCTCTGTTTTTCTCTGGTTTTCTTCTGGTTTCTTCTGGTTTTCTTCTGGTTTTCTCTGGTTTTCTCAGGTTTTCTTCTGGTTTTCTCTGGTTTTCTCAGGTTTTCCTCTGGTTTTCTGTCCATTATGCCCAATTCACTGGGAAAATATTTCCTGCTTTCAGGGAAACTCCTGCTGAAATCCCTCCTAAATGCTCTTGTTTTAAGACATACAGGTGGAGAAGTAACAAGTCTCCCTGACTGGTTTTGATCCGTGCCGATTCTTTTATTCTGAGCTTTCTGTTGCAGATAAATCCAGCTGTTTGATCAGAGCTGCTGCTTTCTGTTTTTTAAATTTAGAGTCACCCTATTGTTGTATTCAATTTGTTTCTTTTTACTTCAATTTAATCTGTAAAAACAGTGCAGCAGAACCAGCCGGATTTCTGAATTTATTGATTTAAAATGAGGTGAAATTATCCAAACTCCAAATTCAGCATAACTGCACAGTCAAGAACAACATCAGTGTCTCTGTATTTGTTTAAAACAACGGTGCATAACATGATCTATTCACTGTAACTTGAAAAAGAAAAGCAGGAAATACTTTTACGGCTGTCAAAATACTAAAATATTGAGTGTTACAGCTGTAGCAATGCTTTCTGTAACGTTTAAATGTTATTGTGTTTAACAGAGTTAAGCAAAACTTTATTCAGTAACAGAGTTTTACTGCAATTGATATTTGTTGGTTATTGGTTGGTTCATATTCAAAGGAAAAGTTTGAAGAAAGCTTTAATAGTTTTGAAAGGTCAACTTTTTAAAACCTTGGTTTAACTGGATACCAGTAAAATCCTCATGGACTCAGACAGGAAGTGATTCTGTTGGACCCCCGATGGGATCGGTTCCTCACCACGTCCAGCAATCCCACACCATGATTTTTATGATAAAGAAATAAAATCACGAGAACAAAAGTCTTAAATTACGAGGATAAAGTATTCTTCTACTTCCTTCTCGTGACATTGTTGGTGTTTTTTATCGTCGTAAAGGAGTGCTGCCAGTGGTGAGAACTCAATCCCATCAGCGGTAAAACAGAATCACTTCCTGTCTGAGTCCAGGTCCAGTTTGGTGTCAAACTCATTTTCGTTTTGGGTCAAATCAAGATCATGAAAGCTCTTAAAGGGCCGGTTGTGCCAGAATGCATTGATAAAACCTGATCACAAAATGTTAAAATATCAATTCATTCTTGAAACGAAATGATAATATTGATGATCTTTTCAGTCCCTTCAGGATTTTATGATACTTTTTGTGGTACTAATTTTGAAATATTTGCAGTATTTGCTCTTATTTTGACGGTAAACATGAATTTTTATTACTCACTGTTTGAGAAAAAAATCTGCAATAAACTCCCAAATATGTATTAGCAGAAAAAGTGTGAGGATTTGTTGATTTTGCGTAAATTTCCACAATAATTTGCACGAAACTGGAGGGACTGATTGATGTAATTTGGCAGCGAACAGATAAAAACTGCATTGATTTATTGATATCATGATATTTAAGCACACTTTGTGTTTAGTCTAGAATCTAGAGGGCCACATAAAAAGCTGCGGCGGGCCGGATTTGGCCCACAGGCCTTGAGTTTGACACGTGATCTAATATCATCACGTATGGTGATAATAATCAATCATTCAAAGATTGGAATCTGCTAAATCTCAGTTTGTTTTGGTTTTTATCAACAATCAGCAGCTCAAATACTCATTTATTAAATGAAACATAAAAACAAAAAATTCCAACTATTTGTGTCCTTGGAAGGAAAAAAACTAAAAGATCTTGAGACCCAGAACTCGGTTTCAGTCAGGAAAAGTCGGATTGTTGCGTTTTGACTCCAATGTCTAATGGGATGAAAACAGCTTCCTGGTTTGGACTTTAGCATGAAAACATCTGGTCTGATTCACGCCACTCCATCAGCTCCATGTTGGCTGCAGGACGTGGCGTTGTGGCAGCGCTGCGGGGTTACGGGGAGTGCAGAGCAGGTCGTGGGTGGAACTGATTTGGACTGAACTGGTTCCGTTTCTGGGTGAATTCAGCCCCGTTTCACTGCGTCCTTCCATGTATGTCACACAGCGAAGTGACCCCAATCAGGCCCCGTCCTCACTGCTCCTCCATCACGCTATGTGAAGACATGCAACCTTTTCTTTAGTCTCTCTATGATGGAAACTGAATGTAAAAGGAAAAAAAAACCCAAGGTGAATCAGACAAAAAAAAAAAGAAATCCTGACGTGGAAATGCACCAAAGGCAGATGAGAGAGGAAGAAGGAGCCGAGAGCAAACATAAAGAAAGATGGGGGTGGCGCTGGTGGGGCGGCTTTACTCAAACGATTTCTATGTGGGGGGGTGGAGGGTTGTTTGCATGGCTGTGATGTAATGCAGCAGTAATCAATGTTCTGATCGGAGCGATCCACCCTTGGGTTTAGCTTCGTTTTTCTGTTTTACTCCCTCCTTCCTAATTTCACCTTCACCGCTCATGAGGGCGTGAGGCTCACGCACAAAATTCACCGTAGTAGTGCACACATGTAGAAGCATATATACACACAAGCTGGTGTTTGTGCTGGCTTTTCTGCTGCAGTAGACACGAGAGAGAGAGAGAGAGAGAGAGAGCTGGAGGAAGAGGGAAAAAGAGGCAAAGGGGGCATGAAACGGGAAATGGAGAAGGGGAGAAAAAGGACTTAAGCAGGAGCCTGAGAGGGGTACAGACAGGAGGAGAGGCGCTGTGCGGTGGGGATGGGGTCCTTCTCTTCTCTTGGCATCTTCGATTATCAGTGAAGGCTTGAGCCATCCAATCTTCCCCCGTCTGCCTGCTAATCGATTGATGTTTCATTGACTATCTGCTCTTTTTGCCTCCGAATGTGAGCGGCTCATTCTGGACTTGTAGAAAGTAAAGCAGCTGTTTAATGGAGGCGTCTCAGCTGCGTCGGGTTCTCTTTGAGCCCGGCTGGTTTGGACCTTACAGTGAAAACAGGAATCCATCCATGTAGATCTTGACCTTGGTTCATTTATAGACATTATTTAGTCTTTTTGAACCACTGTTGCATTGCTCTCAGTTGAATTTCTTTGTGTTTCTATTGACCACAAACTGGAAAACTGGAGTTACAGAATAGGCCTGTCACAATAAGCAATAAATCAATGAATCACTAGGGATGCTCTGATCAGGGTTTTTGCTGCCGATACCGATACCGATCTCCCACGACGCCGATCTTTGAATATCACCGATTTCTGCCTAACGCCTGGATTGGCTGTTAATTTTTTCTGTAGGTATAAATGATTGTGATCTGGCAAAATTAAAAAAAATATCTGGCAATAAATTCAGCTGATTTGGAACCTGTTATGGAAATAAATGTGCTCAATAGAAAGACGCCAATTTTGCAAAAACTAAAAAGGTTTTTGCTAAAATGGTTTTTCAGCTGTATTAAAAATATTGTATCTCGCAAAGCCGCAATGGAAACTGTTTTTTTCACACCACTAGTCATGTGATCAACAACTGGATGTTACTACTGGCGGAAAAGACGAAGAAGACGACAGGAAGTGGCAGGAGGATGATGGCGCAGCGTGTTTTTTTTAATAGGTTATCACATTATAAAACGCATTCATGTGATTTTAATTGTGTTTCTTATTTAATGGAAACACTGCAAATACAAAATTGTGTTTTTTCGACAAAGTTTTGCGCACATTTGAAACGAAAACGCCATTTGTTTTGGTTTCTAAAGATGCCTTTTAACCCTTTAGAGTTCATTTTGTGCGTTTTTTTTTTTTAACTTAAGGTCTTAGTGTTTCTATTTTTCAAGAAAAACACAAAAAGACAAAAAGAATTCCAAACTATCTACCCATTTTTTGGGTGAATATTTCCCAAAGTTTGGGAGAATCAAAATCTTTTTAGTTTTTGTGTAAAGCTGTAAAAAGGTATTAAAAGGGGATTTCTCTTTTGCCAACAAGTCATGTAAACTGGGAAGTTAACATCATGTACAAGAACATATTTCCACCTGCAGCGAGAATGTCTAGAGTGCGGCCGGATGTCTATTTGTGGCATTTAGAGAAAGTGTTTCAGGGGGAAACATTCACTGATGCGAGGCTTTCGAAAAAAGATGCATGCGGTGGCTTTTACTCAAAAGGCCCTTCGGTGAACCCATTCATTAAAATTAGCTTTACAGCTTCACCCTGTTCTTCTTAGTGAGAATACAGAAGCGTCCCAACAGGAAATAATAATAATAAAAAAAACCTTCTAGAAGACTGTGTGTGGTTGTTTTTATAGTTTTCATAGATTCATGCAACAATTTTCTATAAAAATCTTTAATTTCAGTCAATATTGTGTGTTTAGTTCATTAATGATCGCCTCGGGAGGAGAAACCTCTGCTTAGGAAAATAACTGATATATACAAAAAGAAAATGTCAAAATATGCAAATGCACAGGAAAATTAATATATTAAAAAACGTTTATGAAAATTGTCCCCTTGTGCAAAATCTGACCAAATTTTTTTTCAGTAGAAATAATCTTTAGAGCAATAATCTGCTGATATTTTAGCCGGATGGGATTTTTTTTTTCAGTCGTTTTGTTCGATCTGTCATTAATTGTTGTGGCGACATTCATAACAGCTTCAACAGAAAGTCAAATTAAATCAGAAGTTCACATTTTAAATGATCTTTTCCATTAGCAGCTTCAGCATCAGTAATGGTAAACATCAGATTATCTCCAGATCTCTTCTAAATCCAGCAGTTTCCATAAAAAACAGGAGAAATTTGATGTGATACTGAATGCATTTTGTGTCCATTCAGTACTTTGCAATCAAAGGCCTGTAAGGTTGAAAATAGTTTCCGTTTAATTAGCTTCATACATCTTTTGTGTTTCCTCTGATTGCATTTTGAATGCCCAGTGAAACAAACAAAAAAAATTGCTCTCTTTTAGTTTTCTTCTTCCAGAAGTAAAAGCTTTCAAACTGTGTTTTGGTGCGTTCACTGGTTGAAAATAAAATCTGATTTCTGAGTTTACAGTCACCAGTTCAGTTTAGTCGAATGTGAAAATCAACCAGTTCTCATCTCGACCATGTTAGACTGCTAAAAATTTAAATTAAATTATTTTTTCCTTATTTACGTCTTTGTTTTGGATCTATTTTTCTGAAATTCCTACTTTAGAATTTGTTTTTTTAATAGTTTTAATAAAAATAAAACAAGATAAAATGGCTCCTGCGTACTTTAATGTAAGGAACTGGCATTTTGGGACCTTTACTATGTGGGTTTTAATTGTATAAACAGTAATATGATCTACTAAAAACGCCGTTCACATGAGGATATGAATGAAAACGTTTGTTCACACCTTT
Organism: Gambusia affinis; assembly: GCF_019740435.1. Taxonomy (NCBI): domain Eukaryota; kingdom Metazoa; phylum Chordata; class Actinopteri; order Cyprinodontiformes; family Poeciliidae; genus Gambusia; species Gambusia affinis. The sequence continues at coordinate 21,618,113 of NC_057887.1, forward strand.
GCGCTGATAGGATCCGGACCCGGCCGTCTTGTTGCTGCCCGTTTATCCTGCAGGTTCAGCCCCGTTTTAGTCACTTCCAGAAAGGCACAGTAGAAATCTGCCGACAAAGCATCATCTGCAGCTCAGCATGTTCCACAGCCGGCGACCCGTTTGGCCCTTCTAGAACCGGACACCGCGTGCCTCGTTTCTGGTGGAGCGGCGTCCAGAACCCACGTTCTCCCTGAAGGTCGTGTCTCGGCACGGCGTCCAGAACCCACGTTCTCCCTGAAGGTTGTGTCTCGATCGTTCGCCGTTCTTTTCCCACTGTATTTAGCGTTTTGAGTTACACGGCTGGAAAGACACTAAACGGATCACGATGACGCCCAAAACCAGAAACTTGGTTACGAAAGCCTGAAGTCACAGGAATGTTAAAGATTTTACCTCCATCACTGACAAAAATGGCAAAAAACAAACTCCAATATAAATTATCTTTTTAATTAAAACAAGAATCTTGGTTGAAAAAAATGACATAAATAATCAGTTTAATTGAAGACTGAAATAACACGACACATGAAGGAGTCTTCATTAATGTTTACAGCGTTTATGAAGTGTCATTCGGTAAATAACGACACTTTTAAAACAAAGTTTTCTCTTTTAATTGACTTTCGATTTAAGTTTTAATACAACTTTGCATAAAAATGTAATTCTGTACCAGTTAAATTCACTTTTAATGCATATTTGCATTCATGAAGACTCCTTCGTGTTCATGGCAGGTTGTTATGTCTGTGATGTCAGTCTTATGCACAACCCTTCAATTAAAGTGTTACAATACCATCTTTTGTAAACATTTCTTTTTTTATTCTACTTTGTCTCTGAATGTTTGGAGTAATCCATGGCATTTTGGTTCCCTTGGAGTCTAAATATCATGCTATCTGTTAGTCACTCTTCAAAATGGGAAACACAGGATGTAAAGCTTTCAAATTAAAAGCTTGTTGTCAGCAGCATTACCAATAGTTACATGACCTTTGTCTTTATCACCTAAATAAATGTAATCAGTTGTTTGCTTCACTGCTAACACAGAATTTTTCTGTTTAGATGGATGGATGGATGGATGGATGGATGGATGGATGGATGGATGGATGGATGGATGGATGGATGGATGGATGGATGGATGGATGGATGGATGGAAGGATGGATGGATGGATGGATGGATGGATGGATGGATGGATGGATGGATGGATGGATGGATGGATGGAAGGATGGATGGATGGATGGATGGATGGATGGATGGATGGATGGATGGATGGATGGATGGATGGATGGATGGATGGAATGGGTTTAGTCATTTTAAATGGAACATATTTAAAAATTTCTGCTCTTCCATTAAAAATGGCTTCTGATACTTGCTTTGTTTGTAACTTTGGATGGATGGATTTTAACTTTAACTTAGCTGCTCTGCTGTTACTGAACTATTTTGCTTTAGAATTGACAAACTGCAGCCAGAACCATCAAAGTCTAAAACAGGTCTGCCACATTTTTTATTAATCCACGAGAAAAGATGTGTCTCTTTAAATGCGCAGCATCGAAATTCGACTTTTAGCAGTGCATCCACATTGTTTCCATTCGAACGCGACCCTGCCGAAAGGCCTATTTCCCACTTCCATTCCGGCTCTTCTCCCTGTGGGCCGACTCTGAAAATAGCAATGAAAGGAAAAGGAGGCCTTAATTTCATTCTCCGGTGGCAAATCTGTTCCTCCATTACTGCTGAGAGGATGAGACTTGGTGCTTGTATCATGCGTCTATAGATGGCACTTGCCCAATGCCAAATCTGCCCCAGAAACACAGAAACAGGATTCCTTGATGCTCAGAGAGTTGATTAAGATAAATAGTTTTCCTGGAGCAGCAGGGGTGTGGCGCTTTGTCAACTTGGCATTCCTGTGTCCGCTGTTGGTAAATATACCTCGTTCTGTTTCATTTTTCCCTGACAAAGTTTTGTTCCACGGGCCGTCTCATGTTGTGTTGGCATCCTGGGAAGTCGCTGTCCCTCTGTTTGCTGCTTTGTAATCTGAGCTCTCTCTGTTGGCCATACTTAACTGGACAGAAGCTCGATGTCTCATAACAAGGACGGACACGAGAATTTGTGTTGAATAAGCAAGAACTGCCTTGAGGGGAAAGAAACCGGATCGTGGTTTTACAGAATGCAGAGTCAGAGTTCGATTTGTTTAGATAAGTGAAGGATTATGTATGACTGCAAATGAAGGCTTTGAAACACTTTTTGTGTTACTTTGGTTCTTTATCTTTCTTAATTTTCTTTACCTGAGTTTGAAAATGTTCAAAGGCCTTAAAAGATGTTTTGGTACAATCTGCAGACTATTTTTAATACTTATTGGCCCAGATACAACAACACCATGGTAATGAACCATCATGATTCAACCATGGACGCGTTTTTTCAGAACAGCCTATTGACCCTTTGCAGCTACGTCACTCAATCTTTCGAGGCGCCATGATGGATGCCAGAAATGAGGGACGTCAATATTGAACAGAGCGACTGAAATTGTTTTCCTCAGTTGTTTTTGCCAATTTATTCATGGTTTCTACTTGTTCCAGTCAAGCTAATTTGTCTGTGAACGTAACACACCTGGTTGGGGCTCAGAGGCGGCGGGATTTACAAAAGTTGTAAACGGCTAGCTTAGAAACCGACCCATACCTCCTCCCTCCTGACGTGTTGATCAAATTACTCTTTGGCTTACAGCAGTGATCAGTTCCCAACCTGAACACAGCTCTGATGCTGACCAGTTTTTTACATGCTAGGCTACATGATGGTGTGGCATTGTCTCCATGGTTACCAATAATTAGACGTACCTTCTCCATAGTGCGATGATATAAACTATATGAACATTAATCTTCTTACCTTGTAAAAAGCCTTCGCTACAAAACCACAATCACTCCGAGGTTGTTAGTCGTTTTGATTAACAGCTGATGTCCGTCGCTGCCGAATCTTTCCTCATTAAAATTTAGAAAATAAAATAACAAGTTTGGTTTTCATCCTGGTCTGTTTATGCATCCTATGACCATTTCTAAAATTAAATCAAATAAAAAGAAGTGATATTAGGTTACAGATGTCAAACTAGCTCTAAAGAAGCTCATTGGTTGTTTTGGTCCTTCCTGGCGAAGTGGGCGGAGTTTTAGAGAGAGTGACGTCACACGCAAAGGGTCAATGAACTCTCATTGCACATAAAGAGAGTCGCCGTACACCAGATAATACCTCAGACAATCTGCGTTCTGGCTAACTTTGAGGTTTCAATTTGAGTCACAATTAAAGTAATTAGCCACAGATGTTAGCGTTAGCATTAGCACAATTGGTTAACTCGGAGGCTGCAGTGCATTATTTTTTGATTTAACAAATGCTTTGCACATTTCTTTTCTTTATTTTACTTTATTAATGGCAAACTTGGTGGGTGTTTTCAAGCACTACAACAAAATGGCCGACTCTTTGGCTTACAGCAGTGATCAGTTCCCAACCTGAACACAGCTCTGTTCTCTTTGTTCCGTGTCTCAGGAACATACAGGAGCATCTATATGCCTCTCCTTCGTACTTGACATCCTGTGCAGTTGGTTTGATTGCACTAATTTATTGTAGCTAGTTTAAAGTCTCTCCATTTGTTGGTTTTTACCTTCTTAAGGACCTGAACTGAAGCCAGACACTAAACAATCTGTTGGTTTTACAGAAATTTAAATGAATAAAACCTAAATTGTTACTGTTATGGGTTGCAGGTTATTTAAATAAGTAATCCTGCTGGACATTTGTCTTGCAAACATCCGATGAATGCTGCTTCTGTCTCCATTTGAGGTAGAGGCTTTTTAAAAGCAGTGCAGACTCTTCTCTTCATGTCCGGCCATGTTCCTCTTTCACTTCGGCCCATTTAGCGGCTGCCGGTTAAGTGCTGAGTCAGCGCTCTGCAGCTCCGTACAGACGGTCAATTAGTTGGACCTTGTGATAAACCCTGGACATTTTGCTCTTGTGCTCTGGAATTAAAACCAGTCCAGAACACTGGGCATAGCAGAGACAGAGACCACAGTGTGCCAGAACCCATTACGGCGGTGGGAGTCTGAATTTCCTAAATGGAGTAAGTCCTGTCGAATGACGCGAGGGAGTATGGGTTTGTGAGCTATAATCAGAAAAACTGGCACATGCATCTACAACCAGCGTTTGATGATTGAAATATTTTGTTTTAATTCTTTTTACAAAGTCAAGTTATAAAGTTACCTCTGACCAAACGGCTGCTGCAGTCTGATAAGAATTTCTGAATAGTCTTTCATACTCTTATTTCTAAATGTCCTCTTCTCTCTGACCCCTTTGCAGCATAACTCATTCCCCGTTAGCTTAGCCTTCCTCACCGGCCCAAAGTTAAGTGTTAAGTGTGTCTGCCCATAAAGCATTTGGCTGAGCGTTCACACCTACACACCGATAAATCACTTCTTCTGACATTCTGTGTCTGTACAGACGGATGGCAACCAGCCGCTAACTGGGCCATAAACCAACACAATCAACAGTTAGTCCAATGGGCTGATTTCTACTTTAGATTATTTTGGGTTTGGTGAAACAAATGAAAATGTCATCACATAACCAGAGCAGGAAAATCTGAATTATTCCAATATTTGTGCCATTTTTTACACTGTGAAACATTTGAAGGCGGTTTAACTTGAAAATGAAAATCCACCTGCTGCCTTGAAAATGTAATTTAATTCAACAAGAAAATCATTTTGGTTTTAACTCAGAAAGGAAAGTTCATGAAGTTGATTTATCAACTAGAGACAAGTCGTCTAAACCTTGTTTTTTAAGTTCATTAATCTCGAATTGTTAGTTTTGACTTAATGCTGCAATTTAAACCAAATAATTATTCTGTGAGGATTTGGGTTTTCTCTGTGTTGATTTAAATTTTTCTGTGTTTATTTTGAGTCTCCATGTTGTCTTGTCTTCCCCTTGATTGTTCCCAGGTGTTCCTCGTTCCTAGTCGTTCCTAGTCGTTACTAGTCGTTCCTAGTCGTTCCTAGTCGTTCCTAGTCGTTCCTAGTCGTTACTAGTCGTTTGTAGTCGTTTGTAGTCGTTTGTGTTCTTCAGTGCGTCGTCTTCTGTCCACTTGCTACCTGTGTGGTGCCCTGGTCTTCTGCACAGCAGAAGCTTTTTTGGACAGTTTTTTGGATTGTTCCTCATTAAATCACATTTATCCATCTCATCCTGTGTCTACTGCCTGCTGCCTCACCACCTCACTCCACAGTTCGTGACATATTTCACAAAATGCAAGAAAAAAAAACTCTCCTCACCCAGTTAAAGAGACACATTTCTCTATTATTTTAGTCACAATATTAAGTTAAAATAACTTATTTTACTGTAGAATAATTTAACTTCTAGTTTCAAATCCCATGAACCAAATTTCTGATCTGATGATGAATTTTATTGAACATCTGAATGAATTGAGCTCAGAAACATTCAGTGTGATCAGGACATTATCCTCAAGCTTTGCAAACTGTCAGCTGCATTAAAATAAACATTTGCCTTAATAACACCAGAGTCACATCAAAGTAACGCTCTTCATCTCAGGATACAAAAACACGCCGCTAAGCATTCTGGGAAATAGTTCTTCTTTCAGTTTTTTAAGTGTTAACCTAAAAACTCTGTTTATTCAACTCTTAATAAAAAAATTACAAACTTACCATCTTTCACAAACTCACACATTTAGGTTCAAAATCTAAAACTAACTAAATTTCTTTGACTTAAAGAGCAGAAGATGGCAGACCTGGTGTCGGATCATGCATGTGCTGCAGCCTGAGGCCTTGTGTTTACCTGCCTGTTACTAATGTTTGAACATGCCTGGCAGGCCTCACGTCATGATGTAGCACTTAAACAGTCAGACTCAGTGCTTGCTCATTCTCTTGGCAAATGGCATTGGATGGTGTTGCTGCGATGAGTCCTGTGTGACCATCTGCTTCCTGATCGTCCCTCCTGTCCCCGTCCAAGTGGAGATGTGCAAACACCACGGTTTCATGCAAAACGCTGATTTAGAGGAATATCTCATGGCTTCATTCAAATTTTACACGTTGACTTTCAGAATAGATTGTGGACAGTCACTTACGCACACAGGTACAAAGACAAAAGGTGGTTTGGAAAGGGAGGAGGCGTAGAAAGCAATCGGTCATCACAGCTAATGGAACAGAAGCGACCGTCTCGGACAGAACAAGCAGGACAAGAGAGGACAGATGGAGAAAGGGATGATGACTGCAGAGAAAAGAAAACAAGGGACTTGCACATATAAGCTGTAGCGATCGAGACGGAACAATGTTCTGACAGGAAGGAAGGGACATGTGTACAGTTCAGTCACCTGCAGGCGGTCTTTGTTTGTCTTCAGAGCTGTTTTGACAGGACTGCAGTGGAAATAAAAAAGAAAGGACCTGAGTGCTGCGGCGCACATACCACACCGTGACGTGTGGATTGAGTCGGTGTGTGTGTTTGCTCGTGTGTGTGTGAGGGAGCGCGTTCTAAAAGCGCATTTATTCAGCTGTATTGTGTCAAAGCGTTGACTCATTCAGGGAAATCTCTGAAACAGAGGCTCCTCCAGTGATTGAAATTTTACCAGGATATCTTCCAGGAGTGCTGACCTCAGAGAGTAAGAGTTGCAAGAATGTAAGTATAGCACTCTGAAAATAAAATATATGCCAGGATTACCCAGTGCAGGAGCTAATTATATCTCACAACCTTACTTAAGCTCCCAGCATTCCTCCTCATTCATCTCCAAGGTGCCTGACAAACCTGCATCTCCTTCCACCAGCTCGTCTCAGATTCTGGGTAACCCCTGACGGAGGGCTGAAAAGCCGTCCTGGCTCAGACGTTCCCCCCACACACATGTTGATTATCTGGGATAAAGCAGCTCTTCATCTGCAACAGATGATGGCTCACAGAGGAGGAAAGGGTCGGTTGGATTTGATATATTGTGTTCGGCCATTTGGCTCTGGATCCTTCCTTCAATATGATTCGAGGTGCTTCACTTTGTTTGGGCCGATGTGATCCAATGATACCGTGAGAGGTTTGTGCTGCAATACCTCTTCATTCAACTTCCTGCCGTTATTGTGTATGCAAAACCACAGACTGCTGCATTAGCTAAATTTTTATTTTTCACTTAGCCTCATGTAGGGAGGTAATTAATCAGCTGATAGTTTATTAGCTCAAAATGATCTCCAGTCGCTCTGCATCTGCTTAGATATTCTTTCAGGGTTGTAGTTTGACCTCCATCCAGCAGAGGGTGCCGTCGGTCATGCTTTAGCGGAGCCAGTGGAAACAGAAACAAAGATGGCAGAGCCATGTCAGAACGTGAAAGCGGAACGGTCCAAACAGAGTCTGGTGTGGGATGCAAGAGTCACTTCAGATGTTTCTGCTTTGAAATAGAAACAGGTTTTTACCTTAATGCAGCTCAATCAAGAAATTGTTAAAATGTGCTGCTTTGTTTCATCCACAGAACAGATCAGAATTAGGTCTGCAGAAAGGATCGTCAGGGTTGGCATTCCCTCCATCCAGGACTTGTACAGGCAGCTAACATCTCTGCAGACCGCACACATCCTGGACACAGACGGTTTAGACTATAACACTTAACAGTTGGAATGCCCAGATCAACACATGAGACCTGCATATATAAAAGGTGTATGACATTCTGTTATGTCTCTGTTGGGGAGATTTAATTTGAAAGTTTAGAAATTAGTTCTCAACATGTCCTGTTGTGTTGACCGAGTCTTACATAAGCACCGAGTTAAGTCTCCAATACGTTTAAATTGGTTATTTGGCTGAATTTTGGGTGTGAAGCAGCAGCAAAAGTAAAAGAAATGTTTGACTGGAATGAAAAGATTCAGTCAAACATTCATGTTTTCTGTCATGAATGTTTGAAAAGGTTCTAAACGCTGATCTAAACCCGACTTACCTGCTGATCTGCAATATTTGTGTTTACTGCAAGTAAAAAGTGTAATGTTTATATTGATTAGTCTGATATTTTGCATGAGTTTTACACCTTTTCAAGCTAATATTTACACAACACAGTCAGTTGTAAAGTTGATGGTTACAGATATAACACCTGAATGAATTACCCGCTCCGGACTCGAACCTTCGGTCGTCCTTCAGGACACCATTCTGTCCCTCACATCATTAAATTGTTCATCTTTCATGGCTCATTTTCATGATTTCAGATCATCCTTCAATGTCTGCTTATCACTGCTGACTCTGCAGCACTCGTCGCCCATTTGCTTCGCCCTCCAGTAGAGTCTCTCCGCACAGCCCGCCGTACCGGTTGCTGCCTGCCATACTAATGCCGATCAAACGTCGCCATCATCAATCCGTGTGCATGTGGAGCAGAAACGAGCCTCTTTGGTGCATCGTTTTTCATATGCCACACTTCTGTCAAGGTCACCTGACCACTTCTGGTTAAACAAAACGACATTAATAATAATTATCAGGATCAGCAAACGATCACATTTGTGCTCTCTTCTCCAGCTGTAGCAGCGTTTGGCTTAGTCTTGTCCTTGGTGCCTGAAAGCAGAGGCTAACGCAGTGGTTGTCATGGTGACAGAGAGCCAGGCAGGACTGTGGTAATACTGTAATGATAAAGCTCTTCTGGATGGTGCCGCAGTAAACACTGCGCCACTAGGGTCCCGTTAAAGAAGAGCGCAGCGCCGTGCATGTAAAAAAATAAATAAAATAAATAAAAAGAAGAAGACGTCTGTAGAGCTAATATCAGCTCAGACAATTTCTACTCGCTTCTATCACTTACATTCATCCTCCTCCTGACTTTCTCGCTGTCTCTGCTCCCTTCCCCCCTAATTTGTGCAGATTTGCTACCATCTCTCTTCTCCTCCATTCCTTCAGACTCGCTATACAATGAATGCATCATTCTCTCTCTCTCTCAAAAAAAAAAAGAAAACATTTTTCATTCACTCCTCTCCCTTCTGCTCTTTTAATTTTGTGCTGCCGATCTTTGCACATCTAATCTGAGAAAGCAGCGGTAGATTTGGGGGTTCGGTGTTGGACCTTGAAGGTCACCCGGATGCAGGTGTCGCGCGTGGCAGAAAAGGCGCTGTCGAAAATTGAGCACGCGGACGTTACCGCGAGCCTCCCCCCGATTGAATATTCAAAAGCGCCGACATGGCTGTTCTGTCACACACACCTTCACGTCGCGGCGCGGGATGGCGGGAGAGAACAGAGGCAAAGTGCCGGAGGAGATAAATAAGTGTGAAGTGACAGATTGCTGCTTCTCCTTTTATCATCTTCCTCCACCTTTCGTCTTTCTCTCCGTCTCCTCCATCCTCTCATTCCTCACCGTCACCTCGGCGCAGTTCTCCTGCAGCTAGCGCGCGCTATCTAGGACCAGCACACACACCTTCTGTGTGTCCACACACACATCCGCACTTGTGTGAAACATGCAGATTTGGTGCATTGCTTAAAGAACATTATAACAATGTTCATTCCGTGGGAGATTTCGACTTCATTTGCTGCAATATGGATTCATAAACCGATCTACTGTTCAGATCTACATTGTAATCCACTCTCCAAGCATTAAAATGCTATTAGATCTAATTACAGAAACAATGATTTTCGTCTTTGCCAACATTTGATTGTGGCTTTTTACCCAATCGTGATTAAATAGACTGCGGTTGGAAAGCGGCACTAAGATTTCTAACACTGGAGAATGGAGTCCAGACGTTTCCGATTGACAGTAATGAAGTAAAAACAAATGTTGTTTCTGTAAAAACCTTTTATGCTGCTGGGAATCTTCCAAAGCAGTGAGATAGTCCAGTCATGATGCAAAACAGAAAACATGCAGAACCTGTTCTGAAACTTACGTCTAGGATTAGCCTAATTTCTGTTTACCAGAACGTTCTAATTTTAATTCAGAATCTGAAAATTTCAGCCTTTTCAAAGACGAAAATCATTGTTTCTGTAGAAGTTAGATCTAATAGCATTTTAATGCTGGGAGAGTGGATTACAAGCCTGATTGGTTGATTGGAAACACAATTTTTTTTTTTTTTTTTAAAAGAGAAGAAACAATGCGTCAGTACTACTTGTTCACTCTGACAATAACTCAAACTTTTGGTACGTCTGATCTGAAAGATTGTGGTGCAAAGAAAAACTATATTTTGTTAAGAGGAACAATCACAAATGTTTTAGTAATATTTTAAAGATAAAATAATTAGAGTTTAAGCCGTCTGCTAATCAACAATCAGTGTGTTTAGCAGAGCTAGCATTCCTTTACATAACTTTCTCTGTTATTGAACACGTTTGATTTTAAGACAAGAAGGCAGAAGGATGCCTATATATCTCTTACCTGATGAGAAAAGCTTATTCTAAGTTATGCGATGTTTCCTTTCACATGAATTTCTGCGTTTGAGATGAAGAGATGTCATGGAGCAACATGTCAGATGGGACTCCCAGAACTCTCCATCCCTCTGCTTTTGTGGCTGAGGCCTGTCATTCACCATTAACCTCCAGGCTCCTGATGTGTTTGCTTCTTTTTCCTTGCTCTCTCCCTCTTCCTCTTACTTTCAGCCCTGTCATACTTTTCTGTCCTCTTTTCAAGACACTGTCACTTCCTGTTGAGATCATTGGAATGACGAAGTACCTTTTGCCAAGTTTAGTCGCTCTGGATACTTTCTTTACTTTGAATTATGCTGCTTAGTCATGTGGTTCCTCACGCTCTCATTTTTTTTTGGTGCTCTCTCTGTTCTTCATGCATGGATCCACATTTTCGTCCAACCTGTCCACTCCCCACTGTGTGCCCACCTGTGTAACCTACATAGACGATGCAACATTACAGCAGTTTTACTTCTATTTTCTCATGGCGTCGTCTTGGGGGTGTTATTTATACTTTTGCAATGGATCTTACTCTACAGCAAGAAGAAAATGTCTAAAAATAATAAGTACATTTCAGATTTATCCCATTTTGCAACCACAAACTTTTTATGTATTTTATTGGGATTTACTGGGACAAAACAGGGAGAAGAGGCTAGATGATTTAAAAATTTCCTGAGTCTATTACCTATACCTGCAGAGTAAAAGCAGTGCCCATCTCCAGTGGACGAGAAGCGGATTAAATGTGTTACAATTAAAAACAGAATGAAAATGCTGCATTTTTATTCTCAGTGAATACTTTGCAGAAGACAAGTCAAATCAAGGAAACTTTATTTATATAGCGCCTTCCAAACAGAGACAATTTAAAGTACAAAGAAGTTAAAAACAACATACTGGAAAAACAGAATAAAGTGCAAAGTAGATGGTACTTTCTAAATTTGTTTTAGATCTGTAATGCAGAACAAACAAAGCTGCTCTAATGTTAAACGTTTAATGCTAAATGTTGATCTAAGGTAATGAGTAGTTTCTCTAGATGAACTGATAGGAGTTTCTTTCTAAGTTTATTCTAAGTGAAGTATATAAACTAAATGTTCCTGCTCTGGGTTGCTGGATAGAAATAGGTTCTCCACAATTTATAAACTGGAAGGAGTTTCTCTGGTTAAACTGATAGCATTTCTAAATATTGAGTACTCCACACTTTCTAAAAGTAACAAGCTAAACGGACAGACAGGGCAAAGAAATGACACATCTGGAAGAATAGGCACATTTAGCAACATTAAGACAGCAGAGAGGTGATGTGAACAGAGCAGCGCCCCATGATGACGCCTGAAATAAAATTATTTATGGCCGAAACGAAATGTTGGTTTTTGCCAATGCAAATCAAGTCTATTTCTTTTTTATCATGCGTCTAAATTACAAATAGCTCTAAAATGTTAATGCACACAACACTTGTAGTTAAGAACTTGTTTGATTTCTCTGTTTTTCTCTCGTTGGAATCCATGCTTAAAGAATCTGTAAATGACTCAAAATGCCCTGTGTTGTAGTTCATGGTTTTATCATGGCCTCACGCCACCTTTCACATTAGGAACAAGACAAAAGTTAAGAGACTGATGTTTTCAATTCAGGTTGTGTACAGGGTGGGCCATATGTTTCCATACATAGAAAAATATCTACATTTTATATTGGACAGCCGAGTGTGAAGCAGCTGGGATGGCGATCAGTGCCTCCAAATCCGAGGCCATGGTCTCGAGCCGGAAAAGGGTAGAGTGCCTTCTCCGGGTCAGGGGGGTGTCCTGCCCCAACTGGAGGAGTTCAAGTATCTCGGGATCTTGTTCACGAATGGGGGAAGAAAGGAGCAGGAGATCGACAGGCGGATTGGTGCGGCATCTGCCGTCAAGCGGGCGCTGTACCGGTCCGTCGTGGTGAAGAGAGAGCTGAGCCAAAAAGCGAAGCTCTCGATTTACCGGTCGATCTACGTTCCCACCCTCATCTATGATCATGAGCTTTGGGTCATGACCGAAAGAACGAGATCGTGGATACAAGCGGCCGAAATGGGTTTTCTCTGTAGGGTGTCTTGGCTCTCCGTTAGAGAGAGAAGCTCAGTCATCCGGGAGGGACTCAGAGTAGAGCCGCTGCTCCTTCACATAGAGAGGGGCCAGTTGAGGAGCATCTGGTCAGGATGCCTCCTGGACGCCTCCCTGGTGAGGTGTTCCGGGCACATCCCACCGGGAGGAGACCCTGGGGAAGACCCAGGACACGCTGGAGGGACTATGTCTCTCGGCTGGCCTGGGAACGCCTTGGGATTCCTCCGGAGGAGCTGGAAGACGTGGCTGGGGAGAGGGAAGTCTGGGCCTCCCTTCTGAAGCTGCTACCCCCGCGACCCGACCCTGGGTAAACGGAAGAAGATGGATGGATGGATGGATGGATATTGGACAACCATTTTTATTTTTGTGGGACTCTGCAACCGCTGCACGTCTTGGACCACTTTGTGGTTGATCTGCAACATTTACAGTTTTCTGAAACTTCTTAGGTTTTGCCACAGTGTCATGTGTGATGCTCGTTCCATGTTTTCTGTTAAAGTTTGGTGCAACCATCAGTATAATTTCTATTCTTTGCTCTTTTGTCAAACGCATCTTCTTGCGTATCTGAAATATAAAAGAAATACACATTTTACCTTCTCCTACGTATGGAAACTTATGGCCCACCCTGTATATTAAGATGTTGTGTGTGTGTTAAATGTTGAAGTGGTCCTCGGCCTGAAAGAGTTTGAGAAACACTGCTGTAATGTGAAGAGATGTAAAAATGTTTGACGGATGTTAAAATATTTTGCGATCTGCTCCAGTTCTGCTCGTCTGAGCGCCGCTGCATTCGCAGCAGCCATAAGGAATCCCAACAATGGAGGCAGGAGGATTAAGACAAAGATCTCCTCGTTGGCCTGATTTGTTGGATTGAGACTCTCCTGTTCTGTTCGGCCGGCAGAGGAGCCCGCTGAGCCGGTCCCACCGGTGCTATCCCGCTTCCCTGGGACAGCGGAGCCGGTGGGGGGAGAAGAGGAAGAGCCTCTGCATGTCTGTGTGTGTGTTTTCACGATACAGAGGAGAAGAGCATTGCAGCAATCGGAGAAAGTAGGTCAGACACCGACTAGTGAGAAAGATCGAAGAGGAGAGGTAGGGAGGAAAGATGGAGTGGAAATGGGAGGAAGGAGAGAGAGAAGCGGAAAACTGCTGGAGAATGAGGATAGATGGATGTCGAAACAAAATATTGTGGAATAAATTTAATATGTCATTGGATCTGGCATTACTTCATGGAACTTTTTATTCATCCTGATGCTCCAGGAAGGTGACGTGTTTTAAACATACACTGACATTAAATCAGACTAAACCGTTCCTGCTTATTTCTGATAGCAAAACACCAGAAAGATGAAAAGGATTACTGTCCTCTAACTCTGAGATTTAATTACATTTCCTTAATATTTAGTAGAACTGACTTTTGGACTGTTTGACTTTAGTCAAGCATAACTGAGTCAGTTTTGTGTGGGTTTTTTCCACACACACCATATCCTGACACACAGGTTAAGCGTGTGTCATGCTTCAGTTATTGTTACTTCTGAATCGCCTCTTGCTTTGTGAATTTCTCCCGTCCCTCCTGTAGCAAACATGGAGCTCCCAGCTTGTGATGGCAACACCGATGCGTCGGCGCAGGCGTCAGGCCCAGAGACAGAACCCCGTGTCGGTGCGCGTATCGCTTTCAGCGAGTCACGTGACCGATACAGGAACTGTTTAGAAATGACACTGCCGCGCCAAACTGTGTTTATAAGAAAGCGAATCTGTCAGCGGGATCCATTCGCCAAAATAATTCTTGATCTTTTACGGTACAGCGTCAACATATGGAGCCTCGGGGCAAACGAAAGGTTTCGTAGTTTGGGATAATTTTGATCTTACATCAGAAAATAAGGTATCGGTTATCACTTCGTTGTTGTTTCATTCGGTTCTTTTCAGTTTCTGCTTGATCTACCTGAATCAGAGGAAATTGACTCTTAGTTTACTTTTATATTATGTTCAGCAGGTTAAGTGTTGCATATGTTTGACAGAACTGTCTTATTTAAATAAATCCACCTCCTCGATGCTGAGGCATCAGAATAAAGATACACCCAGGATGAACTCAGGTCTACAGCCATTCTACAGATTACTCAGCTGCTTTTTGTAAATTATTTCATAGAAATGTATTGTTTACATAATTTTTTCTACAGCAGGAGAAGTTGTGTCAAAAAAGGGTAACAGACTAAATTTCAAGATGTTGGAAAAACTTATTTTTTAATGAAAATTTGTAAAAAAAAAACAAAAAAAACACAGAACCACAAGCATCCTCATTCCAAACACGTTCATTTAAATTTTCACTTTATGATACATGTTCACATTATTTATTGACTGTATCAAAGAGTATCAAATATATTTTGAATTTAACTGAAGATATGGCAAAATACAATATATAATATACAGTAAAATACAATGACTTAAATCTTATTGTATGGACTAGGCCATCAAATCAGCCTGTCAACCACGTTGCCTGTAGGGATTTTTAATGTCCAGCAGGGGTCAGTATTCAGTGACACAGTATCAATACAGTTATTTTTCTCTGGGTCGAAACGTTTCACTTTCCCATCGCTCCTGCCACCCCTTTACCTTCAGTTAGAGTCGTGTTCTTATGACCAAACTCTCCAGTTTCAGTTTCATCATTTTCATGGTTCAGAAAATGAGTCTATGCACAAACTGCAGTCTGGCTTTTTCATGTTTCGTTTGGAGTAATGACTTCTTACCCTACAGCTGCATTTCCAGTGAGATTAAAATTATGCAATTTGACATAAATTTGTTTAATGGAAACATGCCAATTTTGAAAAAGTATAATTTTTTTTTTTTGTTTTAAAGTTTTGGTGCTCGGATGAGGTGAATTTTTTTGGTCGTATCCAAATTGGAATATTTCACAACACTGCAATGGAAACACTTTTTTTTGTTTTGTTTTTTGCATCAAACAAGTCATGCGATTCCAGTGACGAATCTGTGACAAACTTATAAATGTGTGATTTTATTGCATTTCTTGTTTAATGGAAACAAAAGCAGTTGCAAAATTGTGGAATTTCAACAAAGCTTTGGAAACGCAGCATTTCATTTGTGTTTTATTCCATGTTACAAAACTTAGTTTACAAAGAAAACGCCTTTCTGTCTTCAGCCTCAGGAAGCGACTTCTGGTGCCGACACGCATTCATTCGTTATATTAACATATAATATATTAATATTACTATGTTTTGGGAGACAAAACATAGTAATATTAATGCAATTAGCCTTTTAAATTAGAAATTTGAATAAACTAATAAAAAGTCTCTAAAGAAACATTATTCTGGCATTTAACAAATATAAATATATTTAAGTATTTATATTTAACAAATATAAGTATTCTTAAATATATTTAACAAATATTTATATTTGTTTAAAAATATACATATTTTAAAATATTTCTATTTAAAAAGATTTCTATATTGAAAACTATTAATATTTTCAAATATCTATATTAATAGGAATATAAAGATTTTTATATTCAAAAATATGTAAATGTAATTTTGTAAAAAAATATTTATATTTAAATATTCAGGAATTGTAACCAACTTAAAGGTTTTGTTTTATTTAGCGACAGTTTATAATTTATATCCAGTTTATATAAATATCTGCTTTCAACTGCATTTCTCAGCTAATCTCCTCAGTAAAAGCTGAGGCTTAGTATTTTAAATCTTCTGCTTTGTCTGTCTGTGTCATAAAGGCACAAGGGGAAAAATGTGTAGGCCTTCATCCAATTTCCAATTCAGAGAAACTGGAGAAAACAAAGTGAGACCTTTGAGGGAAAAATAAGTGAAAGTGTCTTGCTCCATTTGTTCAATATAAGGTCTCTTCTTGTATTTTCCTCTTCATATTACATAAGTGCATAACGTTGAAAATTCATGCAACACACGCAAAGCACACTTAGGCTTCTCATAAATATATGGGCTCCACTCAAGTCTGAATTACCTCTCTGCTCTGGTCCTCAGGCCAAGCTTGTATTATTGTATTATTTATCTGGAAAAGCACAAAGTATACAGCGTCTATAAATACTCAGGGCTTGAGGGAATGAACCGCAGTCCGGAAAAATCCTGGACACATGCAAAAACTCGGAAGATCGCAGTTGGGAAAACAATTTTTTTTTTTTTTTGAGTTGGGATTTTGTTTAATTCATTTTTAATCTTGAGTGCAGTATTTTCCAAAAGGACGTTCAAATGATGAAATGATGACTCGACCTGGAGCGTTATGACGTTCCTTAATGACGTTGAGTAAAAAATAACAGCTTCACAGCAACTATTCACACATGATACAATGACTTCTTTAAAAAAATGTAAAGTGCTAAATGTCATGAGTTTATTTATTATTTAGATTTTTAATTAAAGACCTAAGCAATAATATTAAAACCAGAGGTGTCATTATTCCAGATCATTTTAGCAGGTTTGAACATTTTTAAATGTTGTGTTTCAGTTGTTGGACTGGCTCTCAAAAACATTCTTCATTTTGTTATTTTTGTATCAGATTAAAGAAATACGGATAAGTACAACAAATTAAAGCAACTAAGTACAAGTACCATGTATGAAAAATTACAACTGGGTATAATAAAATTTAAAAAGTAAAAAGATAAAATTATAACAAGGAATTTATGACATAAAGTTATAATAAATGCGCACAACAATAAAATCATAAAATTAAGACAATAAAGTCAAAATAATGAGAAAAAAGTCGTCTTATGAGAATAAAGTCATAATAATATAATATTATAACTCATTGTAATTTCTTTAGTGTGGCTTAATACTTTGTTGTAAAAAAATAATGTTTAATAAGACAAAAAATTTCTAGCAAAATTTTCTGTAAAGAAAAGTATTTTTGTCTCGTTTTATCATCTGATGACCTGCTCATGTTCTGTCTGAATTGCTCTGGACTTGTTTCTTTATTCATGGTTTTCTCAACCTAACTGTCTGACTTATTCTGCTTCCCCTTCTCGTCTTTCCCAACGTCTTCCCCAAAACTTCCTGTCCTTCCAGTATGTGGCATTCATTTCCCTCTTCTTCATCCTCATCTCCATTTCCACGTTCTGCATGGAGACGCACGAGGCCTTCAACACCATCCTAAACAGGACAGAGAACGTCACAGACGGCAACACAACCCACGAGGAGATAGTGTACGAAGTGGTGACCGACAGCTGGTTGACGTACGTCGAAGGCGTCTGCGTCATTTGGTTTACAATTGAGGTCTTGCTGCGGGTCATCTTCTGTCCAGACAAGTTGGAATTCTTCAAAAGTGCCCTCAACATCATCGACTTTGTGGCCATCCTGCCCTTCTACCTGGAGGTGGGCTTGAGCGGTCTGTCCTCCAAAGCTGCCAAGGATGTCCTGGGGTTCCTCCGTGTTGTCCGATTCGTCCGTATCCTCCGAATCTTCAAGCTCACTCGCCACTTTGTGGGTCTCCGCGTCCTCGGCCACACCCTTCGTGCCAGCACCAATGAATTCCTCCTGCTCATCATCTTCTTAGCCCTCGGCGTCCTCATCTTCGCCACTATGATCTACTACGCCGAGCGAATTGGGGCACACCCAGATGACCCGACAGCCAGCGCCCACACCAACTTCAAGAACATCCCCATTGGGTTTTGGTGGGCCGTGGTGACAATGACCACACTGGGTTACGGTGATATGTACCCGGAGACATGGTCAGGAATGCTGGTGGGAGCGCTCTGTGCCTTGGCTGGTGTGCTGACCATTGCTATGCCTGTACCTGTCATTGTCAACAACTTCGGCATGTACTACTCTCTGGCTATGGCCAAGCAAAAGCTGCCCAAAAAGAAGAACAAACATATCCCTCGAGCGCCTCAGCCGGGGTCGCCCAACTACTGCAAGCCAGACGCCCTGGCAATGGCCACTGCATCACCGCAAAGGATCTTGGGAAATGTCTTAGGTGGAGTGATGGGGTCTGGAGGAATAGGCGGTGACTGTCCTCTCGCTCAGGAGGAAATCATAGAGATCAACAGAGGTAAGAACTTTTCTTTTACCTGTTAGCACTCATGTTTGGTCATAGATACAGTTCTAGTAAAATATTAATTTCCCCGTTACAGATTGATTCAGTTGTTTTATCACATTAACCCTTCAAGACTGAACGTGTCGGCGATGTGCAGAACCGTAAGGCACACTGTGCGCGAAAACTTCCAACGGTTTCTGGAAGGGGAGACGTTGCGCTTTCCAGCCAATATCGGGTTATTACGGTAATTTAGCCGGGAGTGAAATTAATCAATATTAGCTGCTAGATATTGAAAGTTCCAGTTGTTATGGATAAATGAGAAAATCTATTTATCCACAGGTAGGCCTGTCACAATAAACAATAAATCAATTAATCACATGATAAATTAAAAGACACTCAATGATTTTCATTTGCTTGATTTATTGGTGTACCAAAAACTGAATGATAAAAATCTTCAGTCTGGTGCTTTGATCTCGATTATCCGTTTTTCTGAAAGATAATTTTGTTTACAAAGATTTCATAATTCATTTTATTTGTTGTTTCTGTTGTTTTCTTTATTTGTTTTGGATATTTTAAATGTCTTCCAGTTTCAGAGTTAAATGGTCATTATAATTCAAAGTGTGTTTTTGCGTTATTATGCCATTAGGACTTGAAAATGGAGTCAGAACAATATTATCATTTATCGCAATAAATTCTGGAACAATTTATCATCCTGTCACAAGACATTTAAAGAACTGTGTACAATAAAAACAAGCAGAAATATCCAGGCAGAGATTTGAAACTCTGAGGGTTAATAAATGAAACCATCATTCTGTAAGGGGACAAATATCTTTCATGGGAACGAAGTTGGAAACATGCAGCATGACTTCAGAGATCTTGTGCACTCTTGATTTCAAAGTGCCAGGATCTCCAGAGAAAGGAGTGGGAGAGATATCAAGCAGTGATGCGTGGTTGATTCTCGCACCACCCTGGAGAAATCACTGGCCCATCAGAACTGTTGTGTAATTTATGATCGGCTTTCGAATCACAGTGGCCTTCAGGCTTCCATCTGCCAGTGATGAACATACACTTTGGGAAGAAAATGAACTCCATTATCTATTAAAACAGACTAATGCGTCTCGATTTTTGGCTGACTTCACAGGATTTATTTATTTTTTTTCTGCCATTAGCAGTAAAACTGCTTTAGCATCCAGCTACAGTAATGCACCTTTAAAGCATTACTTAGCAGTCATCATCTTACCAGTATCGCCTGGAGTCAAGACTGAAAGTAGAACCAGTCGATTTTATTGTTGCTTTAAGGAGGAAGTCAGAAACTTTTATTGGGGTTTAGTACTTCCTCTAATCAGAGTTTTGTCTTTTAAAATGTGACAATAATGCAGCGTCAACTGGGCTTAAAAATGACAGAGAGGAGCTGCATCCCTTCATCTTTTACCTATAGCCGTTTATCCTGGTGTTTGTTTGGGTTTGCTCTTCTTGGGACAAGTCGCCGGTCAACTGAACACTTATTCCTATCAATCAATCAATCAAACTTTATTTGTATAGCACATTTCAGCATCAAGGCATTTCAAAGTGCTTTACATCAAATCAAACACAAAGATACAATGCAACATAGAATCAACAATAAAAACACAACATAGTCAGATTCCGTCAATAAGTTTGCAATTGATTACGTTTCGAATAAAACTCTAAACAAGTGGGTTTTTAGTTGAGATTTAAAAGAAGTCAGTGTTTCAGCTGTTTTACAGTTTTCTGGAAGTTTGTTCCAGATTTTTGGTGCATAGATGCTAAATGCTGCTTCTCCTCGTTTGGTTCTGGTTCTGGGGATGCAGAGCAGAACCAGAACCAGAACCTGAGAGCTCTGGAAGGTTGATACAACAGCAGCAGATCTTTAATGTATTGTGGTGCTAAACAATTCAGTGATTTATAAACTAACAACAGTATTTTAAAGTCTATTCTTTGAGCTACAGGGAGCCAGTGGAGAGACTTTAAAACTGGTGTTATGTGCTCTATCTTCCTGGTTTTAGTGAGAACACGAGCAGCAGCATTCTGGATCAGCTGCAGCTGTTTGATTGATTTGTTGGACAGGCCTGTGAAGACGCCGTTACAATAATTAATACGACTGAAGATAAACGCATGGATGAGTTTCTCTAGATCTGGCTGAGACATTAGTCCTATGTGCAAGTTAAAGACGCTGTCCATTAACTGTCCTGTTTTTAAAGAAGCTGAATAATCAGTTCTCTTGGAGTACCCAGAGAGAACCGATGCATGCACAGGGAGAACATAGAAACTCCACATTTTTCTGTTCCAGAAATTTTGTCATTTATTGCGATAAATGATAATATTGTTGTTTTGAGACTATTTTTAAGTAATATCACGGTAATAATGCAGGAACCCATTCACTGGCTCCTTCACCAACCCTTTTCATGTTGCCTTTTCATTTTGTCAAATTATTGCCATAGCAACACTGAGTTCGTTTACTGAACACTTTTAATCATACTAGCTCAGTTCCACATGTGTTTAAGCTTTAATTATGGTTTGGGAAAGTTAAATAAAAGGATTCCTGAATCGCTTAAAGTAGCATAAAGCCACCTACTGCTAGTTGATAACATTTAATAAAGTTATATGGTTGTAGAGACACAAAAAAGACAACATCTTTTCTTCACTGACAACAAATCAGATGTAACTTTTACTGTATCCCCAGATTGTTTGTATTTGCTTACAGCCAGAATAATGAGACATAAGTTTTTAGCGACTCTGTTTTTCCTTTTTAACAATAAAAACTTACACGATAGCCGTTTATGTTGCGTTGATATACTGGCTCCACTGGCAGATTACGTCAACTTTTTCATGAATATTAAATAATTATTTACTTCAAACCAGGTCCTACATATATTCCTTGGTAATCAGTGTTGTCTTATTTCAGGTTTATTAAGATGTTTTCACTAGAAACTGGACAAAAATTCTCGGTAAAATGATTTTCTTGCCGTTTAAATTCTGAGATATTTTATTTATGTTTTTCTATGTGTTTTCTTTGACTTATCATAAGAACTTAACTTAAATTTCTTTATCTAAAGCTTACGTACTTTATTTCTTATGCACAGTGACGTGGAATTAAAACAGCAAATGAAACTAGAACTGGAAGCAGTTCTGATGGGTTCAGCGCTTCCTGTCGGCCTCAGCTTCAGTTTTCCGTGACGATCTTGCCGTCGTCCTAATAAACAGAAGTCCGTTTATAGCAGCAAACCTCCCCGGTTGTCGATTTTTCTTCCAGATTCCAAGCAGAACGGTGACGCAGCCTCGGCCGCCTTGGCTAACGAGGACTGCCCCACCATCGACCAGGTGCTGAGCCCGGACGAGCGGAGCCCCATCGGGCGGGGCCCCACGCGGGAACGGTACCAGCAGGACCGAGCCTGCTTCCTACTCAACACCAGGGAATTCCGCGCCACAGATGGGAATGTGCGGAAAGGTACGTTTCGCACCAGGAGACGGATATGCGAAGTGCACTCCTCATGTAAACAGGAGCACACAGCAGGACGCCAGGCGCAGTAAACACGTCCCGGCAGAGAAACCACATAGAGAGAGAGCTGTATGTTCAGACAATGTAGATGAAACACACGTGGATGCAGATTCCAGTTCACATGGTTGCATAAACTTCTAGCCCTTCTGCTCTGCTGTCTTGGTTTCCACCTCTTCATGGTCACGTTGTTTTTCTTTCCATCACCGCTTCGTATCATATTTGATTTATTTCGTCTCATAGTATTATTTTGTCAGAATACTTTTCCTTTCATTCTGAAGGAATTTTTGAACATGGCTTTGGTCATGTCCTCCATCTTTCTATGGCGTCTCTGGATGTTTCCATCCCACAACGTGTCACGTCCACTCAGACTCAAAAGTGATCTGTCTTTCTCTGTCTTCTGGACTCAGACAGTTGACCATGCATTAATTTACTTCTCGTCACTTCTGTTTCTCCCTGTCTGTTTCTCTCTCCCTCTCACATCGCCCTTTTTAATTTTTGGACTGGCGCTTCTCCCCATCCCTCCCCCATTTCATCCCTTTCCCTCTCTGACCCTCCATTAACTCCTTCCCTCTGCTTCCTCCCTTTTCCCTTTCCACCTCACCGTTCCTCCTCTTGTTCCCTCCCAACCCCCACGCTCATTATCCTGCCACCGCCATTCATTTAATACTGCAATCTGACCACTGCCACCGTCACCAACCTGCACCAACAAAACACTCCCTCCAAACTTCCAACGCCCTTCTCCCCTCCCTCCCTTCTTGTTGGCAACAAACTACTGTAGAGGCAGCAGCCCTGGCTCCCAGCCCAGACTCCCCTCTGACTGAGGATTGGTATAAGATGGAGGGGTCTCTGTTACAGCAGGACCTCAATGCAAACTCCACCTCCTCCTGGATCAAACCGTAGCTCAGAGGTAACAGTGAAACCAGTTAAAAAGTCACTAATGACCCGTAACCCAGTTCTGGCTCCCCAGGAAAGTAGCGCCCCCTTTTTAACACAAATACAGCCATCCTCAAAAATCACAGGTACACAAATATTTCCACCCTGTTGTGTCAAAGATGTTGCAGCTGACTTGTCACTTCTCTGTGGCTGAAAGGGTTTGTCCTTAAGGTTGATGCAGAACAGCTGAGCATAACCTTAGCCCGACACCCTGCTTGCCAAAACCTCCCGTTTGGTTCTGTGACGTCGTCTGCAACCATTTCGATAAACAATGTCCACGGTGTAAAAGAAAATGGGGTTTGCAGCACAAATGATCACAAATGTTTTGTACCTGTGTGTTTGTGAACGTGTGAGTGTCTCTTGAACCTGCATCCTGCCGTGAGTGCAGGATCGCTAAACACATCCAGCTACTCAAGTGAATATAACCCAGTTGTTGTGTCCTGTGTTATTAACTAATCTGTAAGAAGAACAAAAGAAATGAAGCGGGAACAGCGGGTCACCTTGTTGTCTGATGTGCCTCTGTGTTGTTGTTGTCTCTCTCTTCAGGTTGTGTCATATCACGCGTGTGTATGTGGGCTTTTTCATTCTTACATGTTTATACACTGTGTCTCTGTCCCCCCAGTGGCGTCCGAGTGTCGTGTTTGTGTTGTTGTGTGTGGCTTTACTTCTTTTTTCCCCTTCTAATGTGTTTATTCATGGTATTCCCAACCCCACAGACCGGCACCTTGGTAAACAACAGCACTTATTGCAGTCTAATGCTGCAAACTGCTGCACAGCATTTACAGTGGTGTGTGTTCTGCAACTCAATATCTTACACTTCCACATCAAAAAGTGTGTTTTATGCATGTACACGACTGTGCAAAGGTTTGAAATCAGCCTTAATGGTTAATTTTTAAAAACTTTCTTTCGCAGTTTGTGCTCACAAGTTTTATATCAACTAGTTTTTAATATCAGACAGTGAACTTAAAAGTAAAAGTAAACTGCAGGTTTTTAAAGAAAAGAAGCCATAAACCTAACAACTGGCTGTTGCATGAAGCATTAGCAGTAGCAGTCATCAATGTGTTTCTATTACAAATGTTCAGAAAGCTTTTGTCCACTAATGTAAAAGAATAGATATATATTTTGCAATTGCAGTGTTTCCACTAAATAACAGAATTTAAATAAGTTTGTTCACGTGATAAGTCATAAAAACCCTCCATGCCGTCCTCCTCCCACCACTTCCTGTCCTCTTCTGTGTTTTCGTCAGTAGTAACATCCTGTTGTTGATCATGTGACTCGTGATGAGAAAAAAACGAGTTTTGATACATCACACGAGTTTTAATACAGCCGAAAAACTACCTCATTTTCCCACGTTTCCATTAAGTGAATTATTTTTTCGTAGTTTAAATTTACACAATTGTATGGTCAATGGAAACGCAGCTAGTGGGAAATATTAATACTCTTGGACATGGATAAACAGGCCAACCTATTTTCTGATTACTTTACACTGTTTGTAGAATTTTGGATTTTCTGGTACAAAATAGTAACCTGTTCTGTCTGAAATTGATCAATATATCTTTATTTACGTAACTTTTTTGGTACGCAAAAAGTCTTTGACATAAAACGTCTTTTATTCCAACATGCATTAAATGGGTGTGTGTCATAACTATGGGAGGGTTTCTTTTTCTTTTGCGTTCTCTCGTAATAATGTCAGTTAATATCAGTTCATAATATCAGTTCATGCAGCATAATTTAATACTGAAAGTCTTCATTATGGTGACACCGTACTTCCTGCTATATTATAAGGTTTTCATAAGGTTTTTTCATGCATGTTAATGTGAGATATCTGAAGTTTTATATCTTTTTCTTTAGGATAGAAATGCACCACAAACCTATGTGCAAAATACAAATGTAAAACAGGTCAAAAACAGGATTTCCATCCCTTTAAGATATAAATAGAAACTTTCAGTAAGAAAGAAAGAAAGAATACCTCCAAACTATTTCTGAATTATTATCACAGGGTAATAAATTCATCTGACAGTTGTGGTTTTTTTGTGTTAATCTGAATGTTAATAATTTTCATGCAGCCTTACACAGACAGACATAAACATGCAGTGAATAAGTTGATTTTCAACCAGATTTTTTGCACCAAAGAGTAAGAATATACAAACATGTTTTCAGTGAGGCTCTTTAAATGTTTAGACATTTGAAATTTGAAATTGACATTTGAGTCAAAATAAACCAGGGTGTATTTGCTTATTGTGAGGAAACGCAAAAGAAAAATTGTCCCCCATGGAGCTCCGTAACAGACACGCCTAATGCATGAATAACTCAGAATTTTGACTTGACTTAATGTTGCACAAAAAGTTGTAAAATGAGTTTTTAGTTGCAGCTTGCACACTGTGCTCCAGCTGCTTCAGAGACTTTTGCACAGTAATGTTACATGTTTAACATTTTGTTGGACTTTTATTTTCCAACTTAAAAACGTTTATCATTGTGCTGTGAGTCAGTTTTCCAAGGCTTAAGGTTCCTGGGGTCAGTGGAGTCGTCTATGTCAAGGGGTAGCATCTCTGGAAACATTGCACGCTGTAAAAGAGCAACGCTGCTGCATTTTTATCAAAACAGCAACAACAAAACAAAAAATGTGGGTTTATAAATCACCTGCAACACGGCAGAGATGTGCATCCCACAGCGTGTGATGGACCTGAAATTCTGCTCCCTAGACGGTGTGGCTGTGCGTTCAGTGCCTGGTGCAGCTCAGACCTTTATGGAAATTTAAAAAGGCATCCATGCTGCATTCGGCAACTGAAACACTTACTGACCAGACAGACAAAAGCGCTATGACAGGTTTGACTAACAAGTGGCTTCATGCTGTCTAAGGTAAGCAAGCCTTTCAACTGTCCGAGCTTTTAGAGGACGCTAACAACGCTGCCATTGTAAATGGTTCTTCTGTGCAAACTGCAATTTAAGTGACACAAAAATCCCCCTTTAAAGCAAATCAGGAGCGCATTGAGGAAAATAATTACTGGACCCATTAGGACGCCACTTCAGGGCAACCTAAAGACAAACTGCACACTTTAATTTGTACCCTCAGGCTGGGGATCTATAATGGTCCTTGTTCCTTAAACTGCTGAAACTTCTTGTGCACTAAGAGAGGAGGCACTTGGTGCTTTACAGTTCAAATCAAACTGATTCGATCCGATTCTTGCTTGCCTCCAAACCTGGAGAACCTTTTACAGCTCGTTGTGTACAACCACAAATGTGTTTTATTTTGTTTTCCTCTGATGAACCAACAAAACACAGTTTATAAATGTACAGAGAAAGGAATCCCAACTGTAAAATCTCATTTCTGTCACTTCTTCTCAATCTCAGTCAGATTGGATGGAGAACGTCTGTGGACATCAACGTCCAAGTTTCTCCTCTGATTCTCAATTGGATCCTAATCCTCAACTTTGACTAGACCATTCCAGCACATAAATACTTAACAGCAAGCTACTACCATGACTTACTTTTCCTATTTATTGTTTCCTTTCGGTGATGTTTCTTTTGAAGGGGTGTACATAAAACTGACATGACGCCGTTCTAAACATGAAGGAGTCTTCTTGAATGTTTATGCCTGTTGTCATGAAGGGACATTTGGTAAATAATGACAGTTTTAATGAAAGGTTGCCACTTTTAAAGGATTCTTAATGCAAGTTTTGATTGAATTTTCCTTTAAAAATGTATTTTTTGGCAGAATAATTTACACATTTAATTGACTTTTAGTGCAGATTTTGTCAACTTTGCATTAAAAGGGAACTATTTACCGAATAATGCAAAGTCGATGCTGTTAATGCAACTTTTAGTGTAAATTTGAATGAGACGTGTCATTATTTACCAAATGACACTTCATGAAAACAGTCAAACGTTCATGAAGGCTCCTTCATGCTTACGACAGTCAGTCTTGTTCACATCCCTTTAAATAAAGTGACACCTTCTTTCTGCATATCGACTAATTAATTAACCTGTGAAAGTGATTAGTTGCCATGGATCTTATTGAAATAATGATGACTTTTGCACACCAGACTTTCACACTTTTCAGATTTTTATTTCTAAAAGTAAAACAAAAACGTATGTTTTCACTCCTAGAGTCCAGCACTGCTTTGTGTTGACCAATCAGAGGATTCCTGTTGCTACCTCAAAGTTTGTGGTTGTAACATAACAAGATGAAAAAGTTGCAAAAAGGAGTATGAATGCTTTTTTTTAAAGGAACTGTACTTTGATAAGATTCCCGTTTCTAGAAAACCGAATTTCTGAAAATGCAAAGTGAAAATCTTTGCGATGAGTTTGAAGCCTGTTGTTTTTAAAGAGGGATTGTTCTGCTCCTCCTTTCTGTGTGCATCGTTTGTGTTTTATTTGATCTTCTTGAGCGTAAGATGTCTTCCTTTCTCGCCTTTTGTTTTCTTTTCTAACTGTCGGCCATGTAGGCTTCCTGTGCTCATAGTGCTGAATGCATGGCTCACAAAGAGAACAGCCTCATCAGGATCTCAGTCCTGTTGGTTTCAACTCTTTAGTTTCTCTTCTTCTTCCTTCACTTTACAAACATATACAAGTTTTATTTCATTTGTTTTGTGACTATTTATAATTTTTGTTACTAACTTGGTGTGTATATTATGGTTTTCATAAAGTATGTTTTGGTGATTTGGTTTCTAACTTGAATGCTTGTTTTTATTGTGTGATGATATTTGGTTCATATTTTTGCTGTTTTCTGTGATTGTGGTTTATTTTTTTGGATATATTTCAGTTTTAAGTCTTATTGTTGTGCTTTTACTTCCCTTGTGTTCTTCCTGGAAGTCGGAAGGAAAAGGAAAATGCTTCCAACACGACGGTGAAATTAGAGACTGGAAAACAAATAATCTTAACTAAACACAGTTTTAGGAGCTTTTACTCTCATAAAGGCGATGCTTGTTCAAAAACAAACTGCAAAAAGTTTAATTTTTTTACCATTTGTCTTTAAGTTAAATAGAATCTCAGGTTCATTCGAAGGATTTCATTACAGATAATTTTAGTTGCTCGACTAGAAAAGGAAGTTGCAGTAAAAAGTGGATCTAAATGATCTGTGTTTGGTAGCATGTCAGGCTCAGGGACCCTCTGTGTGTTTAGAGGCGTCACATTGTCATGCATGCTCTGTTGTCTTACTGTGTCTCCTGATCTGTCTCTTCACACAACACTTGGCAAATATTTTGTCTGAGCCGCATTTAAGAAGCAACGTGTCACAATCCATCAACATGGGATTAATATTCATACAATTAAAGCTGAAATGAGACAGCGTGGAGTAACTGAGCAGTCAGTATCTTACCTACAGTAACAGTAACACAGATAGTTTGCTAAACGAGGATTTTCTCTTGTGTTTGTACCTCTTGCTCAGGTAATTATTATTGTTACGGCTACTCTGGCGTCTTAACAAGCCTCCAAAATTTCTCATCGCCAGAGTAGTCCTCAGGAGGAGGTCTCCGACTCGTCAAAACCAAAAAGCACTCGCGGAGATGGCTTCTTGTCGAAAGATATCAAACCTTCTTTTAATCAAAAATAGTCTCCGAGTTGACTTATAATAAGTAAAGTTTATTTGACGGTAAAGAAACCATTCCACTCCCCACTCCTCGATCAAACAACCAGAACAGCCCAGCTGCTGCCTGCCTGCCAATTATAGAAGTAGGCTGACTGACAAGGAGGAGGGCCCAAACACAAAACACAAACAAACAACAATAAATCCACCACTCAGCCGCAACATCAATACATCAACAAAAACAAATTCATCCAACCCTTTACAGGCTCCAACAATTATTTAATTTGAGATTCATCTCAGTAAGCCTGCAGCTACCAACGTCTGGCTCTCTGAATATTTCCTAGATATTCTCATGTTTACTCTGATTTCCAGGAGGCTGAAAGCTTAATTAACAAAACAGAGCAGCTTTCCTGTTATCTGCTGAAAGTCTCACTCTCTCAACAAACTTCAGACGTTTTTCACACAGTGGAACAAATAGTTTCATCTTAAAAAAAACTTCATTGATGTTGAAAATAGCTAACTTTGAGTCTTCTTCCCTCAGTGACAGGGTCCACACTGAAGAGTGTTGATTAAAGCTCGGTGCATTCAGAAAAAGATGGGAATTTTTTGAGTTTTCCTCAGCTGAAAATTGTTTTGATTCCAGCCAGCAGCCAATTTTTCTGTGTGTTTTTAGTTTTTTCTTCCTTTTCCTTGCAGGGCATAATTTGCACTTCTAGAAAAATGAAGATACCACTTTAAACGATCAGTTTCTCTTGTTTTGCTTCTTTATAGTTATAAGTTTGAGTAAGATGAACATCGTTCTTTTATTCTATGAACCAACAATGTTGTTTTTTGGGGGGGGGTTATAGAAAATGAGAAATGGTCAAAATAATGAAAAGATGCAGAGCTTTCAGACCTCAAATAATGCAAAGAAAACCAGTTCATAATCATTTAGAAACAACGATACGAATGTTTTAACTCAGGAAGAGTTCAGAATCAATATTTGGTGGAAAAACCAGGAGGTTTTCAGTGCAGCGGGCTCTTCGTTTCTCCAGAGCTGTAAATGACATGAATACAATCAAAGATTATAGAATTTGCCAAAGTAGCAGAATTTTTGTGTAATTTTTGCAACTTAAACACCAGAAAACCTGCAATGTTGATTAAAATATTAAACAACTGTATCACACCAAAAGTAGTAAAGTATAAAAATCTTTTTTGTGAACTCTATTTCTTAAATTGGAGGTATATTGACAGTAATTTGCCTTTAAATTGACCAGTTTTTCATGCTGTACTTTGCTTGACTCTACATGAGGATTTTATTTACTTCTGTCAACTCCAGGTAAAATCCTGATTGATCAGAAATACTCCACACCCAAATAAAAAAACTGAACTATCCCTTTAAGTAGACTTTAGCTTTATTTTTAACTCTCCAAGCTGCTGTGACCCAGATACTCCTGACAGGAGGTGGAGGGACACGGTTGCATGTCGTCTCGTTTCTCCGGCAGGCTGTACTGTATGTACTGTATGCGCCACTTCGGTAATCATTAGGAGAAAACTCAATACATCTAATTATGGGTAACAGGAGAAAACGCCACATGACCGCATGTAGGAATGATACTGTAGATGGGAAACCCAGGAATAGAAACTGAGCAGTCAGCAAATCCTGTGGATTCCTGGCAAACATCCTTCAGGAAATTATAGAGCATGTCTGAAGAAAGTCCGGCCCGTCATGGCATCACATATTGCTGGATGATAAATTGTTACAGAAATTATTATGATAAACGATAATATTGTTGTTTGAGACCATAATGCAAGAACACATTGTAAAAGATCAGTAAACTATGAGTTATAATCCTTTACCTCAGGATTCTTTTCCATAGAGTTTTTGATTTTTTAAGGCATAAAAAAAGGTGGAGAAATATTTTATTTTGTAATTTTCTCCAAATACAAAGATGTTATTTGGAAAATACATCAGTAGTGTTGGCCTTACTGTATGTCCCACTGTTCTGTTTACCTGCCAGAGGCCTTTAAAGTAGAAGGAGGAACTGGAGTTGCTTTTTCATCTGTCGGCCATATTGGATTTAATAAAAGTTTTCTTGCACTTGCAGCGGATGGCCAATAGTTGGCGGTGTTTTGTATGAGGCACCAGTGTCCACTTCAGTGATCTGTGTGCATTTATAACATAAAAATCCACAAGAAACAGAAGAAAAAGGCTTTCAGATGTCTGACCACAGCAGTGGACAGTGGATTTATTATTTGGCATGATTACTGTGACAAGTCTATACTTATATGTACTTTACTTAGGCTACGATAATCAATGAGTCTATTAATCACTCAATAAATTAAAACAAACTCAATGTTTTCCATTTACATTATTTTTTCTGTCTTTCTACCAAAACCTGGATGATAAAAGTTTTCAGTTTGGGCGTTTTGGTCTCAACTAGACCCTTTTACAAAAACCTGAAAATGTATTTTATTTGTTTTGGTTATTTATTTTGGACATTTAAAATGTCTTCCAGTTCCAGTGTTAAATGTTCATTAAAATTTTAAGTTTGCTGATCTTGTAGAATGTGCTCTAGCATCATTATTATTATTTTCCCGTTGCCATTATACTCCTTAAAATGGTCTCGAAACAATAAGATTACTGTTCATCGGATTTCGTCCAGTGAAATTTGTTATTGTGACAGACCTCGTTAGGTGTTTTGAAGTCACGTTGGTAAACAGGCTGGCCACAATATTTGCTCCTCCTCCTCCTCCTCTTCCTCTTCATAACCTGCTCCTCCTGTGATTAACACTCATTCTTCATCCCATCCCCAGGCCGCCACTGCAGTGCAAGTGTAACTAAAGTCTGACTCTAGGTAGGTACCTGCTCCCTCCTTAGTGTAAATGAAGTGAGACTTTGGGCAGGAATTATGTCTCTGCTGAAATGCAGTGACAGCCAGGCTCAACGTTTCCCCTGACAGCAGACCGAGGCAGCCTGCAGTGGCTCACACACGTCCTGCTTTCAACCTCATTTAATTCTCACACTGCAAAAACACTAAATATTAACAAGTTATTTCTGTCTAGTTCCTAGTACACTTGAAATAAGACAAAGTAACTTAAACGTTTTTGTTTTTTGTTTTTTTTGTTTTGTTTTGTTTTCAGAAAATAGGGACCTAAGTAAATAATTCTTTATTATTGATGAAAACGTTCTTGTTCCATTGGCAGATAAATTAACTAATAACATGAGAAAAACGTTTTGTTATAAGTGAAATAATCTGCCAGTGGAACTAGAACTGGGTTGCTAGGTAACGGCTGAGCTTGGCTGGGGTTGCTAGGTAACGGCACCAGTGGAACTAGAACTTTTGCACCAATATTAAGGAATTATTTACTTAAAACAAGCCTTTATATCGAGCTACAAAACTACTTTTAAGTTTGTTTGTCTTATTTCAAATGTACTCAGATATTTGCTCTATAAGTTAGACCAAAAATACTTGGTAAGATCTTGTATTTATTTAAAAAAATTTAAAATAAATAAAAATCATGCAGAATTCAAATCATAGATTCCTGAATGACGACAGGTTTTCTTCTTTTTTTTGATTCATTTGTTTTAAGCGAAGCCTGAAGGCTGCCAGTCTCCACCCGTCTGTTTTTCTTCTGTTTGGGTCGAAATGTTCACAAAGCTCGGCCGTGTTTGGAATCGATCCGGTACCGAGTGACAACACAAACATCAAACTGAGCGCTGAAACACAAGACGCCTCAGATTATTAGGTTTATGTGAGAAAATCTTACAGGTGCATTTCAGTAAATTAAAATATAATCCCAAATTTAGAATCCTTCCTATTTTAATGTTAATCTTCTGCTGATATGTTGTGTAAATTTGCTGTTCAATCCTTTATGCTGCCCATCCAGGTTTTTCTCAGTGGGAATAGGATCGTCCTAGTTGAATAATAAAAGAAATATTACAGAGTGACGTATAGCAAGCATGTATTCACGACCATTAAAGAAAAAACTGTTTACATCTGATGAAAACCTAAAGTTATACTCCTTAGACTTCTTCCAGCAATAAAATTCAGATTTTTGTCAGAAATCACAGAAAACTTCTGACTTAATAAGGAGGAAAAGCCACAAATATTATAGAATATAAATATTTTTTCTGTTCACAGAGTGCTATATTCAAGCACACTGATAAAAAGTTAAGTGGAAGGAAGAAATGTGTATAAGGAACAACTTGTTTTCAGAAGGAATTTCTGCATTTTATTTGATAAATCAAAGTCCCAGCGTACAAAGAGAAGCTAAAGTATCTAATGAAGCCAGACTCTGAGGATCTCCTCCATGTCACGCTGCACTGATGCAGTAATTTGTGCAAAAGGAGCCCAGACTGAGATCAACTCATTTGGTTAAACTGATCTTTTGGATTTTCATTGGCTGTGAGCTGCAATCACTGAAACAAACAGAAATCTCAACCTGTGTGCACTGAATTTCCATAATGACTCCAATGAAGGAAAAAAACATTTCAGTGATATTCTAATTTATTGAGATAAACCTGCAGAGACCCAGAGGGAGGGGTGAGAGACATAAAGCTCTAAAATCTGACAGAAGTTGAGTTAACTTCAGTTTTTGACGTCTCACTAACCTGCACTCGATGGAATAAAAACCAGAAGCAGGGGAACCTAAACATGGGACTGTTGGCCCAGTAGGAGTTTTGGCAGCGAAGTGACAGTGAGCACTCTGTGAAGCTTTCACTGCCGCCTGCCTTCCGGGGCTCAGCGATGCTCAGATTGCAGCTGCTGTGGTTCTGCTACAAATGGATGAAGAAGACTCTCCTGTCCATTTGCTGAGCTTTGCACTTCTGAACATTTTGACCTAGATGACTGCGTCCAGTGAAACAGGAGACGAAGTGTTGCACAAACAGCCGCTTTCCTCTTAGGTAAAACATTTAGCTGAGTGCAGAAAGACTCACAGGTTTGTGTTTCGCTGCTGGCTTGGTGAGAGGGAGGAACAGATTGGACTTCAGTCAGATCCCTGTTGCCACCTTCAGTCTTTAATACAAGGACAAAAAAATTTCAGCATTTGAATATACACTTACCGGCCACTTTATTAGGTACACTTCGCTGGTACCGGGTTGGTCAGAACTGCTTTAATCCTTCATGGCAGAGATTCAACAAGGCACTGGAATCATTCAGTACCAACGAGTCCGGTCCATATTAACACGATAGCACCACCATCTAGGGACAAGTGCTGCGAATTAGCTTTTGCTATTGCACTGTGACGTAACATAAACATGGGACGGCTGTTTTCTTTCAGTTTGTCTATGTCGCTGTATGTCTGTCCCTATCAAATTAACTAATAAAAAAATAAATAAAAAATCTCCAGTTCCATCACATCCCAAAGATCCTCTCTTGGATTGAGATCTGGGGCCTCACGCATAAAAGAGAGCGTAGTTTTCACGCTAAAACCTGGCGTACGGAGAAATTAAGAAGAGTACGGTGTGCAGAAAAATCCGGATGCTCCGCACACCTGTCCTTTATAAATCCCAAATTGCTGTAAATTGAGCGCAGCTGCCACCCAAGTCTGCCGCCACGTGAAGCAGTAACCATGGCAACGACCTTGTTTGCAACAGTATAAATATTTATAATAATAATTATGTATTTTATTTAAAAGGTGCTTTCAGGACACATAATGTCACCTCACAAAAATAAAACATTTTAAAGACAGAAAAAAAATCAAAATAAATAAATAGATTGAGCAAATGCCTGTTTGAGCAGCAGCGAGTTCAGCCGGGATTTAAAGACAGACA
Source organism: Gambusia affinis (assembly GCF_019740435.1). Taxonomy (NCBI): domain Eukaryota; kingdom Metazoa; phylum Chordata; class Actinopteri; order Cyprinodontiformes; family Poeciliidae; genus Gambusia; species Gambusia affinis. The sequence continues at coordinate 21,652,286 of NC_057887.1, forward strand.
GAGAGTCACTGAGTGGGAATGTGGACTAAAAAGTGTGCGTATAATTACGCAAACTTTGACGCAAAGTAAATTTTTATACAAGCCGACTTGTGCGTAAAACATGGAGCTGCACATTTTTTGTGCGCATGCAGGTTCATGCATGAGGCCCCTGGAGTTCAGTGAACTCAAGAAACCAGTCAGAGATGATTGGTGCTTTATGACGCGACGCGTCATCCTGCTGGAAGCAGCCATCAGAAGACACTGTGGTCACAAAGGGATGGACATGGTCAGCAGCAAAACTCAGGTAGGCTGTGGCGTTGACACAATGCTCAGTTGGTACTGATGGGCCCAAAGCCTGCCAGAGAAATATCCCCCCCACCACTTCATCCACCACTGCCTGAACCCTTGACACAAGGCAGGATGTGTCACGCTTTCATGTTGTTGACGCCAGATTAAGACCCATCATCCGAATGTCGCAGCAGAAATCGAGACTCATCAGACCAGGCAACGTTTTTCCAATTCTCTGTCGTCCATTTTGGTGAGCCTGAGGGAGTTGTAGCCTCAGTTTCCTGTTCCTGTTCTTGGCTGACAGGAGCAGCACCCGGTGTGGTCGTCTGCTGCTGTAGCCCCTCCGCCTCAAGGCTCAACATGTTGTGCGTTCAGAGATGCTCTTCTGCAGACCTTGGATCGGAACCAGCGGCTGTTGCTGTTCTATCAGCTCCAACCAGTCTGGCTAATTTCCTGTTCTCTGCATTTGCGCCTACAGATCTGTTGCTCACAGGATATTTTCTCTTTTTTGGATCATTCTCTGTAAACCCCAGAGATGTTTGTGCGTGAAAATCCCAGTAGATCAGCAGTTTCTGAAATACTCAGACCAAACCGTTCTGATTGTCGGTTTGTCTCGGCCATGTCTACCTGCCTAAAGCCATCGAGTTGCTGCCATGTGATTGGCTGATTCCACATTCGCGTTAATGAGCTGTTGGACAGGTGTACCTAATAAAGTGGCCAGTGTTTTTGTGTGCAGGTTTTAGCTGTTTTTCATATTATAAATGTTTTTCTTCCTGTCCTTTTTTCTCCTCGTTCTACTCGGCATGTTGCTTGCTGGCTGTTGAACCACCAGGAACATTTTTCAGTTGTTTTTAAGAAGAAATTATCTGGACATAAAACATTCGTTCGACTTTCATCTGTTGTCACTTCGATCAGCTCACAGTCTGGTGTCATAAAGTCAGATTAACTTCTGTAAAACAACCTGAGCCAAGAAAATTCAGTACAAATCAGTGTTGTCATACGGCATCTGTAGAAATTAACCCATAACTTCAGATGTTTAAAACAATAATAAAGCGTACGGTAAGACCTAAACTAACAAAAATACAATCAAAATACAAACACTGAAGAAAACTGATTTAAAGCAAACATAACACTGCAAAAATACAAAATCTTACCAAGTATTTTAAGTCTGGTTTCTAGTGCAAATATTTTATTACACAAGAAATAAAACAAAACTAACTTACAAGTGTCTTTTCTGCAAGATATAGGAGCTTGTTTTAAATAAATCATTTCTTAATATTGGTGGAAAAAAAATGTTCTTGTACTGCTGGCAGGTTAGTCACCTAGGAAATGTATTAATTTAATTAAAAACAAAACAATTATGTACAGTAGAAAAATATCAACAACAAATTTTATATCTTCCCCTTTTATTCTAAAAATATATCTAAACAACAGAGATTTCCAAAAAGTTATTTCATTTATGACCTGGAAAAATTGTCGTTAGTTAATTTATCTGCCAATGGGAATAGAAGGAATTATTTACTTAAACCACATCTTGCTGAAAAGATACTTTTAAATTAGTTTTGTCTTAATTCATGTTCACTAAGATATTTGCACCAGAAACTAGACAGAAATACTTTGTAAGATTTTGTGTTTTTGCAGTGAGTCTGCAAAACAAAAACATCTTAATCAGATCAACTTATGATCCAGTTCAGTTTAAATTCAGATCAGTTGAGAAAAACATTTTTGTTTCTGTGATCCAGCCGCTCATTTACAGTACATTTCACCACTGATCAGCGTTTCTGACATCTGATCTCAGTTTAGAGGATTTCTGGGTGAGATTTAACTACTTTATTAAACTCAGTCCAAGAAGATTACATGGCGCAATGACTTTCCATATTTCCACTGCTTCTCCAAAATCCTGAACATTTTGCACATTTTCGTACAAACGTACTATTGCAAACAAGATGCTGAACTATATACATGAAGAACGAAATAATACAAATAAATATATGTTAATTATTGAATAAAGAGTTGTAACTGTTCAGATTAACGGTTTATGACAAATACCCATTCAGAATCAAGCATTTCTCTACTCCAACATTAAAACTTAATGTTAGAGTTACTATTGTATTTTCATCTCATGAGCAGAAACTTTTTAATAAAACTGTCATTTGATCCCAGCCGTTGCACCAGAGATTTAAGCAACACAGAATATTTCCCAGGAATCGTTTCAGTGACGTAAAAATCTCCAGAACTCAGTAAAAATGCATCATACATATTTTACTACTCAGGCCTACAAAAGAAAAAAAAAAAAAAAAAAAGACTTTTATTCACGGTTGACTAAAAACGACGTGTTGTCCAGAGTGGTGGAGCAGGCCACTGAGCACAACACAATGTTGCCCTATTTTTATTTTATTTTTACTGTTTTGCTTCTGGACAGGAAGACACAAAGGGCGTCATACTGTTGTCGTGTTCCTTGTTGTCTGTCTGTGGCCATGTGATGGTTGGAGGTTTATTTAATGCGACTTTAAATCATTAAAGTCTCCTAATTTAACAGTAAAGCTCCAGCCATTATATGTGTGTGAGCAGTTCGTTGGTAGATTTCTACCAATGGTGTTTTTCACTTCCTCTGATGCAACAACACGCCGTCAGCGCGGCCTTTTGCTCTCTGTGGCGCCGCCCTGCAGGGAAAACTCAACATCTGCATGCTGTGTGGCTCACACCCACATACAGCGGGAAAGGACACTGAGGACGCTGCTTAAGTTTAAACTCACCAACAAGTCGCTTGCGCAGCTGGATTTAGTTTTCCTTGTCACGTGTCATTTCCCACTGTAGCCAAAATACGAAACAATCTGGTTACAGGAAACGATCACAGCAGGAAACGCTTCTGTTAAATGTTGCTGAGAGAGCTTTTTTTAAAATTTTTTTTTTTTTACGTTGGCCATTTGAAGTTTGCATGAATCAAAAGCAATTGCAACGAATCCACGGTTAGATTTACAGCGGCGCTCAAAGTGGTACACAACCCTGACAAGACGCAACGTCTCCGACATTTTAAACGTGAAAGTATTAGGATTTTTTTCCACCTTTGATGTGATGTTTATTCTGCACAGTTCAATTGAAAATGTGTTAATGAAACATTTTAAGATGGTGCAGTGGTCCCTTGTCTTGTTGAATAAATCTAATTATCCTGGTACAAGCCTTGTTTTGTTGGAAAGTTACAAAGCATAAAATAACCAACCGAAATGGAGGAGGAGAATGTTGCAGGACAGAAATCTTTATTTATTTTTTATTATTTTTGCAGTGAAAGCATCCAGGTAAAACCTCCACACAGCTGCAGGGAGAACGAGTTTGGATCTAAAGACAAAATTCAACTTTTGTGATAATGCCATTAATGAGTTTTACATTGCTTTTTAAATCATTTTACATTTTTAATCAAGTCATTTGACTTTTGTCTGACTCGGTTGCTACCAGGAAACAGAGTAATTTTAGAAATACATCTGCCAGGTGTATAACTGTAAGTGAAGCAAACAGCATCATTTCTGTAAGTATAAATACATTTCTGATCCATTCCAACAATCAACCAGCTTGAAGAATGAAGATGAAGGCCGATTTAAAAAGAAAACTGAGCTGCTTTGCAGCCAAATCAACAGAAAAAATGCCGTTGAAGAAAATAAAAATTAAGTTGAAAGAAAAATACAAGAAGATTTGTGGGATCGCCACTAAAGAAGCAGATTTATTGAACTTTTTCACAGTTTTGCAAATAATTTTCCCCTTGGAAAATCATATTTTGCTTCCTAAGACAATTTTTTAATGTTAATTTGAAACATTACATACGTCACATGAAAGGTGGAAAACGTTATACAAAGCATTTATCATATTTAAAAACTGACTTTGCACAATATTGAGGTCTACTGGTTTTTGGCATTTTTGGTGCTTTATATCTAATCTCTTCCATAAAAGCTTCATGTGGTCAACTTCTCTATATCGATGATTTGCTCTTCTATGTTTGTGTTCAACTGTTTACTTCAGGCTAAATCTGCCTAAAACACCTGAATATGAAACATTTTGGGTGATTTATGCAGAGGGCCAACAATTGGTGTTAAGTCTCTAAAAATCTGTAATTTTTGTGCTTTGTGTTTTTTGAAACAAAAAAGAAAAAAATTACATGTCATAACTCGCATTTTCTTGTTTTGTCTTGTCTGTCCTGTCTCTGTCTGTCTTTGTGTGTCCTTTGTGTTTTTTTCTTGTTTCCTTTTTAAACATATTTCTACTTATTTCTGCTTCTCATGATGTGCTTCTTCTCTTTTGACTTTATAAACTACATGTCCATGTTTCCAATCTGTGCAAACCAAACTACAATCATCTGTCACTTCACGCACACACTTTTTTTCATCTATGATTTTCTTTTGCACGCATCCAAACTAAACCGTGTTTCGGTCATAAAGCGACCGGCCAAGAGAAATCTCGTAGTCTCAATAACATATCAGGAGTGGCGGGTTCGTCTCTGCGCCTCGCTCCCATCACCAGTCCACCGTTTGAGAACTACGAGACGCCGGGACAACTGCGCCGCTGCCGCTCCCCCATCCCCTCCATTTTGTAGCAGAGCGGATCCTGGTGATTGGACGCCAGAGAAACGCGGTGGATTAGTTACGGATCACGCTGAAACTTCCCTTTGCATTATAATATATCGTGCAAACAAAAATAGCAATAACGTTAAATCAACTTGAACGTAGAGTGACTTCTGTTTGTGATGCATGCATCATGTGTGCAGATTGGTTAAAGTACAAAACGTAGCTTTCAGGAAGTTATTGTAAACTATTAGATGAGACTTTAAAATATTGAGATTGGTTCAAGGATTAAAAATAGCCTCACCGGTTTAAGGGGGGAAAATGCTGATATTTTAGAAGTTAAATTTGTAGATAGACATCCATTTTGTGTTGTGGACCAAACAAAACTAAGCTAGTGTCTCCAGCCAGAGTAATGAACATGAAACAAGAAAACGTTCATTTAGCCAAAGAAAAAAGTTCGTAGATTACTTTGATGTTAGCAGTTTTCTGCATTCGTCGTTTGTGACTAATGTTGTAAGAGGATAGTAGAAATCATCGCGGTTAGCTCTTTGTTTCACTATTAGCATCCTGTCATCATAGGACACTTGTGTGAAAAGTTTAAACAGCGATTTAAAGCAATGCGTAGTTAAAAAAAGAGATGCTATGGTGTAAATTAAGATTATAAAATGTCTTCATCTTAATACACCAGGAATAGAATCCTTCATATGCAAATATTACCTTGGAGTTAGCCAGAAAAGGTCCATTCTGTCATTTTAATGACATATAAAATGAAGATTTGTGCAAAATCAGTTGCTCATCAGGAAAACATTCTTACCAATTACAGAAAACCAGGATAATGTTGATTTATTTTTATTTTTTTTCAGATAGCAGTGGCTAATTAGGCTGAGCTAATGCAGCGTTAGTGTCAAAACACTTCTTGTTGGACGGTTTACACTTTAAAGTCAGATGCTTGACATTTATGCATCGTTCACACCGAACCTGATTTGAGCGTCAGGCGCTTCAAACTCGCTCTAGACTCGCGTTGGAACGAGCCGTTGTTTCCCGTTGCCGTTGTTTCCCGTTGCCGTTGTTTCCCGTTGCCGTTGTTTCCCGTTGTCGTTCTCTTTAAACAATGGTAAAATGGTAAAGTGACACTAAATTATTATGTAGTGAAAGTTTCTGCAATCATAACAGAGGCTCAGATGTGTTTGCTGAACATTTTTAGATATGCTCATAAAGAAAAAGAAAATTAAATCAGCAATTAGGGATTTTTCTCAAATATTTTGGAGTTACGGTCCACAGAAAAATCAGCGGATAGGCAGCAGGACCCGGTAGCTCAGTTTTCTCACCTTTATTTATTTAATTGCAGGAAATGACTGAATGGACCTTTGGAAAAATAAAATAATTTTCTGGTAAGTGATATAAATGAAATATTAAATATTTCCTCGTTTATTTTTTTAACAAGAAACGTAATGCAATGTATTTAAAAAAGCTCCTAACAAACTAATTTTTGGAAAGTCAAATTTGAACGACTTTAACTACGAAGTTTAAATAAAAACAAGCACTTTACTAACAGTCGGTGTTGATTACTAACCTTTAACGTTTGCACGTCGGCAGAAGGAATGAGTTTTGTGCAGCAGAGCGGACACAAGCCGCGCCATTCAACACGCTTCGCTTCATGATTGTTCAGGTTTTCTTTTGTTTTAAATGTTTTTATAAAATGACCAAATCATCTTTTTTTTTTTTTTCTCTCATTTTACTGAAAATAATGGATACATTTTGCTTTTAAAACCAAGATAAACATCTTTCGGTGTATATTTTTCATGTTTGTACATTCTGTGTTAAGCAACAGATCAGCAAAAAAGAAAAAAAAGAAAAAAGAAGTGGAAAAAATGTCACATTCACATATGCAATAAATGTGCAATATTTCTTTAATGCTGGGAAACATGCTGTGCATAAACATGTAAATATGCAGATATATTTTTACCCTAAAAAAGTGCACATATAAAAAGGCAGACTACTTGTTGGCATGTTTCAGCTCCTCTGGATGTAAGTAGATCAGACCTGAGCCATTTCCATGTCCATGTTGTGTTAGCCATCTGAAATGGTTTTAGGTTGGAAAAAGTTTGATATTTTCACTGTAACGATCCACACTGCTGTACCACTGGATGGAAGAAGAAAAAGTCAAACTAGAATCAGAACTGACTTAGGTTCACATTTTCCACGTGTAAAATTCCTCTGCTTGTTTCGGTGTTGCTAATACAACTGTTACAATCCGTGGTCCTGGCACCAGTTTTTAAATCCATGTGCTTCCACAGAACTGAAACTGGAGTTTGTAAATGAGTCTCATGTGAGCAGATGAATGTTTGTTTTAATCGCCAGTTGACTGGAAGTGAGTTGTGGGACTGATGTGAACAGAAACGGATGGTTTAGAACATTTTTCACACCTAGATTTAACATTTTCATGTAAAAAGAAAAAAGAAAAGAAAAGAAAAAGTTTGCAGTATTGCAATGTTATCTGAACACTTGTCATCCAGCATGCTGAGCAGATTTTCAGACTTCTTGTGTACAATATGAACCTAAACTCTGGTAGTGTGTTTTTTAAATGAAGAGGAAACTTTTGTGAGCATGCAGTGAGGAAAAACGGCTCAAAACGTTTGTTAGGATCATTTCTCTCCTTGTTTTTTTATTTTTGCTTGGCTCCTCATTAACCCTCTTAGCCTCACTTACATCTTGTATAATCATAAAGGGAGGGTATTATATACTGTGCATTATACTTAAATCACTGGTATACTTTATCATTTACAGTAAAATAAGTAGGAATATTTTTGTGGACTGAAGGAATTCAATGTCTTTATTTTGCACATTTTTCCTCATATAAATGCTGTATTTACTCATATTTGTATTTGTGTTTTAGGAACATAGTTATCTTCTGTTCCAGTGAGAGTTAAATCATAGTTTTGACCTAAAGTTGTAGGAAATCAAACAGAAACAGGTCTTCCTGTGCCTCCATGAGGTCCCTGTGGACCCTGATGTCAATTTAGGATGCAAAATACGGCTAGATTTAACTAGCTAAACCTTAAAGCAGCACTTATTATGGAAAATGTACTTGTGAATGCATTAAAATCATTTGAATTTACTGATTATTTATGTTTACATTAAGATTTTCAACAATGATTGGATATATGCAGCTCTGGAAAAATTAAGAGACAAATTAATATGATCAGCTTCTCTGATTTTACTTTTTCATAGGTTTATGTTTGAGTAAAATCAACATTGCTGAAATAAAATATTCTACAAACTACTGACAACATGTGTCTGAAATTTAGTATTTATCTGCAGAAAATGAAAAACGGTAAAAATAAGGAAAAAGCTGCAGAGCTTTCAGACCTGGAATGAAAACAAGTTGATGTTTATTTAGAAACAACAACTCTAATGTTTTAAATATTTGGTGGAAGAACCAGGAGGTTTTCAATCAGCTTCAGTGCAGTTTTTCCAGAGTTGTTTATTATTTTACTAGATGTTATTGATAAAAGGTTCATGTCAACAAAAACAGTTTTAATATCCGCAGACAGAATTTGATCATACGAGGAATAAAGATAATGTAGATTAGTGAAGTTTCTTGCAAAACTTCTTTTAGTCTTTGAAAATGTAAACACTTTTTTTGTGATAAACAAAAATTCATGCATAATTTTGAAGTGGAAGAAAAAAAGATACTTTTTTCCCCAAATTTTATTTAGATATTTAAAGCTAGGAAATATGGCATGCATATATATATTCTCTCTTTTATTACTTCACCCCTAAATAAAATCCAGTAAAAGCCTTAAGATGTCACTCAACAAGTAACTAGGATCAGCTTGTGTACAAATAATATAACTAGCATTTATTTTATTTCAGTTAAACTTTATTTACAACTGCAGCCTGCAGTTTTCTGTCGAAATCATTTAAGTCTGGTTTGTTCAACAGCCATGAATTGTGTTTGACTTTTAAGCTCTGCAGTGACAGAAACACCACATTTTGTTCAAAAGTGTAATAAAATAACCAAAATAACTGAAATAACTACCAGTTACAACACAGGAAAATAATTTAACAAGTTGATTTCATCAGTTAGAGTAGAGTTATGCCTTTAAGGATTTATTAAAATGTACAGACTCAAAGATCCGTGTATGGAAGCCATATAGAAAAGAATAATCTGCAATAGATTACTAATTATTGTCAAACATATCAGATCACATAACTTGTTCCCATTAAAGTTTGAATATTCTTTTAGTTCACGTGTCAAACTGAAGGCGTGGGGGCCAAATCTGGCCCGCCGTAGCTTTTTCTGTGGCCCTCTAGACTCCAGATTATATCAATAAGTCTCCAGTTTTTCACAAATCCTGAAAAGTCACACAAAATCAAAACATCCCCACATTTTTTCTGATGCTACTGCAAATGTTTCTCAAAATAAATCAAAAGCTTTGGGTTTAGTTGACTGCTACCTCAGCTTTACTTGATGTCAAGTTGTAGTCTGTGATCGATACGGCGAGTATAAAAATTCACATTTAACCTCACACATCAGTGCAAATATAAAAGTTCCTTACAAATATTTTTGATTCCAAAAAGCCACAAAAACAAAGAAAAAACCTTGATCAATAATAGTTTAATCTTAAGAAACACTGATTGAATGCTGAAACAAACAGCTATTTATTAATATCATTTATTAATTTAGTGATAAAATGGGTTTTATTAATACATTCTGGCACAACTGGCCCTTTAAGAACATTGTGATTTTTGATTTGGCTCAAAATTAAGTTGAGTTTGACTCTCCTGTTCTAGTTGCAATTTGGATTTATGGGGAAAAAAAACAAAAAAAATCTATTTACTATTTTCAAAAAGTTACATGTAACTTTGGGAAAAAGGAAACTAATCTGATATTAGTTATTAGTTATTTTGCTGATCAGTCCATCTATATGTAACAAACTGGCAGCTGATTGGACGATGTTTTAATGAAAAGTGTGTTATGTAAATAAAGTTGCCTTCTGTGATTCTGAAACAACATTAAAAAAATCTCAAGTTTCCAAAAATGTCGTACTTAGGAGCAATTTTCCAACGAAACAAAGATGGTGAAAATTAGACATTTTATTGCATACCAGAATATATTCATAGAAAATGTAACTAGAAGATCTAGAAGTGACATTACAATCACTTTTAAATCAAAGTAGAAAACAAATATATATGTAATAATTATATAGCTTTATAGAACTTAAAAACTAATTTAAAAAATAGTTGATATTTGAAAAATACTTCTTTTTTTCTCTGGAGAACATGTTTGTGTTTGTATCTAATTTTCCGTCACGTTTTCCCTCTGATCTGTAAGGAAAAATGCTGAGCTCATTGTTTTATTGTATTTATTACTGTATGACAACTCATCAGATAAAAACATTGCAAACTTTAAAGTTTTACTGGATTTATTGTAAAATTTGTGTTTCGTTTGACTGCTATTTTGTTGTTAAACATGTTTACAGTTAATTTTTCATTAAAATTCTGTTTAAAACCATTTACAGTTGGTACTTTTAATGCAAACGTTACATTTTGTTGTTGTAATATTCTACTGTTTATTGAAAACATTGTGTTTATTTTTTTTTACTGGCCTGTTGGAGGTTTGATGAACTCTGGTGAACCTCTTCACTCCACGCCTCTTCCTGTGTGAACATCAACAGATAAAAAGTGGGAAACTGAAGAGCACACAGAAGAAGTTAAAAAGCAGCTGCAGCAATGGATGATGTCTGCTATCAATGGGTTTAATGTAACACAAGATTCATTTTCCTTGGTTCCATAAAGGAAGATCCTCCAGAAATGTTTTAATTTCTCATTTTGTCTCTTAGCATTACCATTTGCACCAGTTTCTAAATGTAAATTAGCTGTTTAGCACCAATTAAAGGCACAATTTAGAACCTGAAGAAGTAAAACTCGCCATAAATGCTAAGGCACAAAATGACTGCCGCTAAATTTACTGTTGTATTTTAAAAAATGTTTAGTTTTTCTTTGAAAAGTGAAACTACTTCTGGATGTTTGTGAACCTCTTTCTTCGCAGTTTTGCGAACAGATGCAGGTCAAGCAGCACCAAATCATATGCAGAGCTCTCTAATGTTCAGTTTGAGAAAAGTCAGTTTTCCATATTTTTGTAATGTTTCCATTTCATAATTTTGCTGTTTAAGGCGAACCAACCATTCCAGCAGATTTAAGTGTTTGTTGTTTGTTGTTGAAGCATTTTATTTCAATTTGTTCACTTCATTCTGACACAGTTAAACTGCAGTTGACAGGTAATGGTAACTCCTGATTACTTTACATTTGTTCATAATGTAATTAGCCTAATTAGCCATTTTTTTAAAGATTTGTATTTGAGAAACCTCAGCTAACCGAATATGAAGCAGTTAAGTTTTGTTGTGACTGAACATGATTATTTGAAGGTTAGCGGCGGTGAACTTGACATTAACGTCTTTCTGTTTCTCTCTTTGCAGTGTTAAGTTTCTAGCATTCGCCTTCTCTGTTATGAGGAGTCAGTAACTGGTAAACAAATTGCGGCGGGAGCCACATAAGCGACACGCTTGTCACGGACGGACATTTGAACGGAGATCTCTGAGGTGACGAGAGAGACCAGAGGGTAATCGTGAATTAAAAAAAATCTATACATATGTATCACATGGTCTGCTCCTCACATTGGTACCAAAGCAGCCTCTTGGATCGCCAACCACACCTTTTTTGACAACAGTTCACCTGAACCCCCTCCCACCTGCCCAGTTCTTCTTCCTGTGCCCCCTTCCCTTGTCCTTCAAGCGGACTGAGCATTGCACTGACACACTTTTGGAGAAAACGGGACTCCTGATGACACATTCCAGACGACATCTCTCTGACAGTGTTATGAACGCCATCCTGCTTATTGACCAAATCGGCACCGCCTGCAGTGCTGAACCACTGAGCAAGTTTCCCGGTCAAGCACTCGTCTTTCACCTGGACTCAAACGAACAATGTAGCATCTCTGCTAACACACTGTAGCATCTGTTGGTTGGGAAATACCTTGACTTAAAAACCAATCCATCCACAGTTCAATGAGAGAGAAACTTATGCATTCAAGGGATCTTCTAGATGTCACTCCTGTATTCCTTTCCAGTGAAGAAGTAGAAAGTCATTGAGGGAGCACATGAGAGACAAAGGATTGGTCTTATTCAGTACAACAATTGATTTAAAAAAGCAAGAGATGCACAAAGAGAAAAATGCACAGTCTTTAACGGCACCACATGATAGCCCCTTGTTAAAGTTTAGCACCTGTATAGTCTTCCATTTACTTCTATTAGACAGAAGGACTGCCCTGCTCATCAAACAGCACTAACTCTGAAGCAGAACAATCGAAGCACATGTAGCATTATCTGAAACAAGTCATTTTATACTCACCCTAAACAGTCTCTATCACTAAATAGTGGAAAAAGACTAATCTTTATCTCTCATGTACTGATGTGGGCTTGCACGAAAATTTATGTTGGGTACCAAAGGTCCTTTAGCATGCACTTGCTGAATGACCCTCTGTAATGTATAGTAGATTAGTAGAGATATTAAATACAGGGTGAGGCTTCTACTCCCTCTCATGCTAACCATTGTCTTAGTCCTTTGACTGCCAGTAGCTTCCCGTGCCTCACTGCAGATGTAGGAAACGTCCCCGTGTCGGGGTGACGGAGACTTGATTAGCAAACAGACTGACTCAAAGCGTCAAACCCTGTTGGAATATCGGCCTATCCTGCCTAAATTACAGAAAAATGCAAACAGTTCTGCATTATTTTGAACGGGACCAATCTGGTGAATATTTCCCAAACACTGCCAATTAGGCGCCAAGACTCCTCTGATGCATACTGCCCTGCCTCTCTTGTCCCTCTTGCTGCCAACGAGTGCTTCACTGGCAACACAACGTCACGATGAAGTTCAGGGGGGGGAAGGGAGTCCTTCAAGGCCCAAAGGATATATTCAGAGAAACGAACCAAGAGTAAGAGCAAGTGTGGACGTGTACAAAGAGAACAAATCTATATTTTGATAAACAAATCTACGATGCTCCATGACTTTGGAGATGGCGTCTTGTCCGGGAAGAGTCCGGAAAAAAAAAAAAGGTCTCACACAAGAGAAGAAAAATAGTTGGTGGAAAGAATACAAGAAAAGAAAAGTTCATGCTGGAGTGTGCAACATAATTTAACCCACAGGTGTTGGGAATGAAAAAAGGTCTCTAGAAAGACCTTTAGCAATGACTGACTCTTGCCCATTCAGACATGGAAAAGAAAAAGGATGGACAATAAGAATAATGGGGAAAAAATGCATTTTTGTAACTTTGTTTACCAGCATGACTACTTTGCATGACTGTCTTTTCTGCAAGCCCTTAGTTGAAGACAAGGGTGCTAGAGATACAAAAAAGTATATATAAAATAAATCTAAAAAACGTTATATGCAATTAATGTTTTAAAAAAGATTATAATTAAAGAGAAGAGCTATATTTTCTTTTGAGAAGTAAAAAAAAATGTGAATATCGAAACATGTATGTTTGCAAAGTACACCCTGAACTATTTTTGTTTGATGAAATCTCTCTGCTACTACTGCCCTACACTCTTCATTCCAGTGTTTATGACCTCTGACATGGGTTTTATTTTGTAACGCGTTGAGCAGCACACTTTCTAAACATTCAATTGACCAAGTTTGCCCGTAGCATCTGAGCAAAGTGCTGTAGTTGTTGTCAGTCACAAAGTCCATGTTTCCTCCTTGACTTGTTTGCACATCTTCCGTAGCAAAAGCAGCACCCGTACTGAAACAGCAGCTCTCCATGTTCTGAAAGCTTGATTAGTACTCATAGTTTGCTAGTTTTCTTTGGCAATAACGCGAGAGTTGTCACGACTGTAGCTGATAAAAACGGAGTCCTTTGAGTTATCTTCACAGCTTCGGTGTTGAAGGGATTCCTCAGAGTCTTGGGTGCCTCGTTCGCAGAGATAGCAGTCTCACCCTCTGCAGGAGAACAGGAAGACCAATAAGATAATAAAAGATGCAATATGGCGAGGAGTTGGGAGAGATTTTTAAGTTTGCATGGAATCAACTGCCATTCCAAATTCAGAGCGTTGTGGCTTTAGGGACTCAGGTGTGCTGATAGTGTGAGTGGATGTAGGTGTTTTGCTATTTTCTTTTTGACATAATAAATTCTAATATATAGAAAAATAATAATGTGAACACCTCACAGTGATGTGTTAAAAAATTAAAAATCAAAAAAACAGAACACACAAAAAAACAAAAAAACAGCATGCATTATGACTTGATAATCTCTCCAGGGGGAACAGAGTCTTGCCATTTCCCTCCAGCCTTCTGTCATTGTTCCTGGATAATTTTATAAACACTGTGCCGTGTTGTAGAGCAGCAAAGTCTTCCTTGGAGAGGCAACTGAGAACTACTCACACTCACAGTGTCGGCATGAGTGTGTAGAGGTAGCTTGTCTTCATTTTTTTTAAAAGGTCAGGTCTTAGCATCTGTCATTACCACACGACCGAGTTCTTGTCATCCTGCTGGCTAGTTCATTGTATCACAACGCAGTCATGCAAGCACCAGTCAAAGAGAACCAGTGCTTCCAAAATGATGTCAGAAAATGATGAAGAAAGGGTAAGAAGTGGTCCACCTGGGGGAGACTGATGGTGAAAATGAAACAGTGACAGGTTGAAGGAAGACGAAGGTAATCTGTGGAGTGTTGAGGGGTCTTCACGAACTTCTTCTTTGGTTTGGTTTTCCCAGTGAGTTTCAAGCCCTGCTGGTCCGGGGTTTAGCTCAGGCAGCTGAACGGTCCTCCGCCCATTTCTCGGTCATTTCAGCGTGATGTAGACGACAGAGAGCGTTAACGGTTCTGTTGAGTCTGCGCAGGTTTAACAGGGTCTACAACTTTCTCTATTTGCAAAACTCTTACCAACACAGTTTTCATTCTGGAAAGTTCTCAGAGCTTGGATGACACCAGAGGTGGCGTGCACATCGGCAAAAAAAACAACAACAAACAAACAAAAAAACTTTGTGATTCACCCAATTGTTTGTAAGTTGTATTTTTTATTTCTTATGGCCAGGCAGTGTTTTTATTTTCATGCCACTGTTTTTCATTGTTAAGTTTGCCATATCTTTGTTCTCCATATTGCGACTCTCTGCCAGCGGCAGGCTGAAAAAGATGTCTTTTTTTTTCCCCTAATGCATAATACTGCCATTTGATTTAGATTTGGTAAACAAGATGAGTTACAATGTCGATTGTGCTAAGTCTGTTTTATTTTTAAAGGTTTTCCATGTGTTAGAAAATGTAAAAGAAAAAAGCAGTCACCTCATACAGCCAAAAGGACAGAAATGCTTTGTGTTGGCGTGTTACTCTGATTTGTCCTGAAGGTGCCACATGGTTTTGGACAACACCTCCTCCACAGCATGCTGTTTGATTTTACCTACATGTTTGTTCATTTTTAAAATGTTTTCATTGTGTCTCTTTTTGTTTGAGGACACTGTATGCAATCCACACCATGAATGCCACTGATTGACACTTACTGTAAGCTCCCTGAGACACAGATGTGCTGTCATCAGTTTAGACATTTTCAGCCACCTATTTAGTGGCTTTATGGCTTTCCATAGAGTTACATAGCAATCACGTATATATTAAAAAAGTATTTTACAAATTGAAAATATTACAGTTGTTTCAGAGCAAATTATGTCATTCTATATAGTTTTCTAATATATGAAATGTTATTTTAATTAGAAAATCTAACAAGTCTAACCTCTTTACAAACATCTGATTTACTGCATTCACATAAGCATCCCAAAGATTCATTTTACATGCTATTATTGTGTAAAACAGACTTAGGTACTGGTCCATTGTACTGTGGTCTTAAATGGAGCCTGAATGGGGAGAAGAGGTGGTCACTGAAGCGTCAGGTTGTGACTTATGCCGGATTTCATTTTTGAAATGTTGGGACACGAAGAACAACTCATCAAGAACTGTACAAAGTATATTTCAATGGAATGTTCATGATCTATCTTTTTATATTTTGAAGAGAAAAAAAAAATAGAAACATATCAATAAAGCGTCATAATTGAACATATTTCTACTATTGAGACTTAAAATGTATGAATGTCAATGCGATCTAATGTGAACCAACCTGCATTGCAGCTTGAATGAACAACTGAACAACAGTCATGAGATGCTTTTCCAGAGACATTGAAATTGCTTAAAAATCACTGAGATCAAGCTAAAATAAATGGAAGAGTAATCTCAGTTGTGTGTCGGTTTGTTTAAGTTGAGTAAATAAAAGCAAAAGAAGCCCTCATGCGTTCTGACCGAGTAGGATATGAAGTGGTGAAGTGACTGTCACAGTTAGCTGTGTTCATCAGTCTGACAGCAGCAGGGAGACTACTAACCACTGACTGATGTAATCAGAGCTGAAATGAGGAGGCGAAGAAAATCCAAAGTCTTTCAAGGCAAGAGTGACATGTTATATGTGACTGAAAGTCTGTGGACGTCTCCAGGAGCTTGGTAAATATCAACATGGAGGTTACGGGGGAATTTTTCTGCCATATTTTGAGAACACACATTTAAGTTTGAAAGCAGAACTTCATGTCTTTCTTCTCAAAACTTGTAATGCTTCTACTCAAAACGTCTGCTCTATTTCAAATATTCACTGTGCTTTCTCAAATCTCTGCTCGCTTGCTAAACATTTTCTGCTAGCGCTTGGAACAAAAAAGTACTGTCGCCTAGCAACCTCTCAGCCAATAGAATTAAAGCGTTGTACTGAGTGCGTTTGTTTCCTTCTAGTGGGTGTGCCTGTGTGGCCACTGTCGATTCTATCTATCTATGATGGAAGGTTTATAAACATATATTTTTTCTGCTAATGATGATCTATATATCATTACATATAACCACTGACAGAAAACATATATCTATAAACCTATTCATCATAGAGAGACAGACAGATAGCATGTTGTGACTAAGGTGTAGCACAGTTGGTTCTGTGGATCCATTTTCTTTGGTTGGGTGAACAAACTCCTCCTACAATCGATAGTAACCAAACAGGCATACTCACGTGAAGGAAACAAACGCACCCAGTCTAACACTTGCATTCTATTGGCTGAGAGGTTGCCAGGCGACAATACTTTTCTGTTCCAAGTGCTAGCAGAAAATGATTCGCAAGAGAGCAGACAGGTTTGCAAGTGGAGATTTGATCCAAGCAGAGAGAAGTTTTGAGCGTGAGGAGAAAGGTCTGAGAAAACACAGTGAATGAAAGAGAGCAGAAGTTCTGAGCACAAGAATTACATGTTTTGTGAAGAAAGACATGAAGTCATGCTTTCAGACTGAAAATGTGTGCTCTTGAATTATGGCAGGAAAATTCCCCCATAGAAGGTGATCTTTAAATCTGGGGCAATCTGGAACAGGGTCAGGATATTTTGAAGCAGGGAGGTAATCTAATGCCCTTTTTTCTTTCACATAAAAAAACCGAATTGTTTAATCTCAACATTTGTTTTCAAAAGAATCTTTAATATTGACACACACCAGTTTATAAAAGTAAAGAGCCTTCCAAAAGTGTTAATACAACCTGAGGAATCTGACATTGTGTTACATTAAACCACACACTTGTGTTCACTCTCCTTTAGCCTACGGTCTTTACCAGATTAGCATACCCACAGACTATTTATCTTATTTTTCTTTCCAAAATTGCTCAGGCAGAAAAGAGCAAATAGACTCTTAGCTGGATTCAGGTCGGACTTTGACTTGGCCATTGTAACCCATGAATATGCTTGAAGCTACTACTGTCAGTTTAACATGTTTTGCAGTTCCTAAGGTTTTAGACCAGCATCAGATCAACTCTGACCATCCATCAACTATACCGTGGACTCCTGGTATTCATTGGGGTTAAAGGTCACAATGCCACCCACGAAGAGCTGAAGTCCTCAAACACTTCAGATTATATCTAAAAACAGAAAACCTTGTAACTGCCAATTTATTAGTTCAAAACACTAAATATACCTCCATAGGCATTAATACACACAGTGGAAACCAGAAAAAGATTACAGATAGGTAATTTTTCTGCAAATAATTAGCAGAAACCATGCAGCCCTAACTCTGACCCTGATATACATATTTTAATTTGTAAAAAAAAAAAAAAAAAAAAAAAAACACGTAATTTTTCTTCCATGTGTAGTCATGTCAGGAGTATCAGGGTAAAATGATTGCACTGCAAAGCCACAGAACAGACAGTGCAGGTTGAATAAAACCTGCATTTCATTCACTAATTTCATAGGATTAATTTGTTGCCTTCATAATAAACACACTGTATTAAACAACCGGAAAAAGCAGAAGGGTTTGTTTGCTATGAATGAAGGCAGCTGTGAGGAAATGTCGCCAGTACACAACAGCCTCTGTTACAAAACATTACCGCCCTCTGGTGGTGTATCACCGTACTGTTCGGTAGAGTATATGCCACCACATTTTCCAAATCGATTTAATTGATTATGTACCATCTGATCTTTATTTTTTCTTAATTTACACTATTTAAAACATTTCTGGAAAAACTAGATGGAGAATTATCGTTTTATTTGATGTGTTTTAAGGTTACCACTTAAAAGTCCCAAATAAAAACATGAAAGTCCAAATTTGAGTCCAAAGACAAAGATATGCAATTCTTGAGTTTAGTCAAAATCCAAAACATTTTTCAAATATATAATTTAATTATAGTAATAATTCTGAGATTATTATAGTTGTCTTAAAATCATTGCCTCACCGCACTATATTTCATTTTTAAACTGAAATATAAAATACCTTTAAATCAAATGGCTTCTTAAAAATGTTTATCAAGGTTTTAAATTAAAAACTTTGGCATTAATCATATAGGGTCGGGGCCTCCTGTCACTCCAAAGCACCATGCCCTGCTTAGGCGTGTTGTCATTCGATAGCGAGGTTGAAGGTTGTCATGCCTCATGGCTGAAGTGGAGGGGACAAGACAGGGAGGAGGTGGAAGGGTCTGCCGGGGATCTAATTTCAACACGACAGCGCTCCTAAAACATTTCCTCCACTGAGGGACAGGGCGCAATCCTGGATGTTCCTTCAACAAACAACTGGAGACAGAGGTTGTGACCAGGCTGATCCGGGAGTCTGGCTGGACACAGCGGATCACATCACCGGCTGGAGCAGACGGCCAAAGGAAGGATTCTGTTTGTGTCACACACATAATGGCAGGCGAAAAGACAGACTACCTGGTGAGCAGCAGGAGGCGAACAATGTGAATCCTCCTCCTCCAGTTGGTGTCTTTCGGCAGCTCGCTTTCCAAATAGTGAGTAGACTTTCTTCTCACACTACCTCTACAGACACACAAAATCTTAAAAAGTTTTTTTTTATCTCGTTTCTAGTGCAGTATGTCATTACACATTAAATAACACAAAACTATCTTACAAGTAACTTTTCAGCAAGATGTGATGTGAAATAATCTGCCAGTGGAACCAGTACGTTGTCAATATTAAGGAATTATTGACCTAAAACAAGCTCCTGTATCTTGCTGAAAAGTTACTTGTAAGTTTTGTCTTATTTAAAATGTACGAATATATTAGCATTAGAAATTACAGACCAAAAATACTTGGCAAGATTTTGTGTTTTTGCAGTGAACATACTTTTGCTTGCCCTTTTTCTTTAAAACTAAACAAAGTCAGTTGAGCGCAATAAAACTTATCAGGTCCAGTAGCTAACAAACTTTGTTGTCATCTGTGACTCCCGTTGCTGGACTCGTCCCTCTGGTTTAAACAGAGTCCGCCTTCAGGTCCAGTTGTTCTACAAAGTCTCAGGTGGGAGGTTAATCTGATCTCTGAGGGATGGATAGTGGAGATCCAGAGGCATTCGAAGAAGGAGACAGAGGAAGTGAGGAGAACACGGAAAAGGACAAACATCTGAAGAACCAACTCAACACCGAGGAGAAGGGACAGAAGGAGAACAAAGGGGATGAGAACGAGAAGAAGAAAGAGCGGCGGCGTTCCGGGGCTCTGTGGAGGAGCGGATGGGCTCTGAGTGAAAGACTGGCCATCAACGTTTCAGGAATGCGCTACGAAACCCAGCTTCGCACCTTAGCCCAGTTCCCCAACTCCATGCTTGGGGATCCCAGGCGGAGAGCCCGGTACTTTGACCCGCTTCGCAACGAGCTCTTCCTGGACCGTAACCGCGCCTGCTTCGATGCCATCCTGTACTTCTACCAGTCCGGGGGGCGGCTCCGCAGGCCCGCCAACATCCCCCTGGACATCTTCATGGACGAGCTGATGTTTTACGAGCTCGGAGAGGACATCGTGAACCGCTTCAAGGAGGACGAGGGTTTCCCTAAAGAGGAAGAGCGGCCCCTGCCGTCCAATGAGGTCCAGCGAAAACTGTGGATGTTGTTTGAGCACCCTGAATCCTCGTCTGGGGCCCGTATTATTGCCATCATCAGTGTGATGGTGATAGTGCTGTCCATTCTCATCTTCTGCCTGGAAACGCTGCCTGACTTCAAGAAAGAGGTTGGGAACATAATGTTCTACCCCAGTGGGCCCTTACCCTGCTGCTCAGGGCCCCACTGTCCTGCATGGTTCCAGTTCAGCTCCACTCAATCACATTTATTCCATCAAGCACAGAACATTAAACAATGTCACATGCTACATAACCCCAACCCCTAACACAGCAAACACTGTTTTGTACATAGGTTTTCTAACCACGGGCTAATTTGCAAACCCAGTCATTGGTTGGACCAAAGCCTGTCACAATAATCAATAAATGAATTAAATTAAAACAAACTCAGTTATTTTCATTGGTACAATTTATCGTTTATCTTTTTTTTTCTCTCCTACCAAAAACTGGATGATAAAAGTCTTCAGTTTGGTCCTTTGGTCTCAACCAACTCTTATTTTGAAGGACAATTTTATTTATAAAAACTTTATTTGTTGTTTTGTTTACTTATTTTGGATATCTAAAATGTCTTCCAGTTCCAATGTTAAATGTTCATTAGAATTTAAAATTTACTGATTTTTTATAACGTATTCTTGCATTATTATTTTTGCCATTACAGTTATATCACTTAAAAATAGTCTGAAAACAACAATATTATCGATTATCGCAATAACTTCTAATTTATCGTCCAGCAAAATGTATTATTGTGACAGGCTTAGTTGGACCTTTATTAAAAGACGGCACAATTAAAATTTATTTTATTTTAATTGCCCACACACACACTGAATTGTTTCCCCACTCCTGCACAGGTGATTTAAATGTCTGGATTGTCTCCTTATAATACTGATTATAAAAAACATGTTGTTGTTTTTTACATTTTTGTTAAAACTATCAATATGTTGTGACTATAATATATGGGAGTGTTTCCAGTAAGCAAATTCATTTTCATAATTCCAATTTAAGCATTTATGCAGTCAATGGGAATGCAGTTACTCATTCATTTAAGGCAGGGTGGCAGCAGCAGTGAAACACCTACAACATGCAGACGACCCTGAGGACACCATGTGTCCGAAAAAGATTGCTGCTAAAGGTGCACAGATTTATCAGCACCAATTTCCTTCATTTTGGGAGACTGGTGATCGGCCAGTACTTGTACATGAAGCCGATCTTATCCACTGATCTCATCAACCTCAGCAAATGTCCAAAAATCAGCCACTGTCCTCTTCTGCTCTGCAGCGACCAACCCTCCAGGTCATGTCTGCATGTTTGCCGTTGTTTCCAACTCAGCAACTTTCTTGCTATATTTAGCAACATTTCAGGAAAAAAAAAACAAAAAAAAAACTGGAATCGTCCTAAATCCAAATCAGCAGGTCAGTCTTTTTAAATACGGGTAATCAGCAAGTGACCAGAAAACGGCACCACCAATTAGAATACAGGCTTTCTCTTGGTTTTTAGTACATTTCTAGATTTAGGTGGTTCAAAATTGATCTATTCTAAGTAATGAAGTTAACATGGGTTACACATTCAGGACAGGAAAGAATAAGAAACTCCAGCAAGGGAGTAAAGTCACTTACCCAGTCATAGTAATTATTCATAATAAGATTGTTGAGAAATATGTTGAAGAGAAGAACCTCCAACATTTAGATATAACAAAAAAAATATTTTTTTATTATTTTTTTGGTTTCAGGTAAGTTAGCCATTCGGATCTACATTTAGTACTGGCACACTGACATGTTTCCCTTCTTACTATTTTGCATGTGAGGTTGTTCAGGGCGCGGAAAAGAGGACATTGTTTAAAAATTAACTTCTTTATTAGGAAATTTTTTCGGACAATTCATCTCAATAAATATCTAAATATGTTAGGAAATAACCTGAAATATGTTAGTTTAGGTACATGGTTTGCTAAGAGGAATGAAATGAAAGGTGGAGGAACCAAAACACAATGCAGAGAAATGAAATGAAATTTAATTTACTAAAAAAAAGGAACCAAAGAAACCATAATTCTGCCTATATTATTAAACCATATTATTGCCTATATTACTTTCAGAGAAAATACCCAGTTATCTGGTCACAGCATTTTATTTTACACACTATTGTTGCTGACTCTGGTTTTATGAAATATGACAGATTTTGAGTCTTTCTCAGTCCAAACTTTTATCTCCAGCTGGTAGATATTATTTATCTTTTACAGTAAAATATAAGATTGTAATCTGTCTTAAATCATTGGTTTTCACAGTGGGTAGAAATGATACGTCCCGCCGCTGACGGCTACTGTTTGTACCTAAAAAAAAAAGGTCAACTGGAAGAAAACCAGACCTACAAATAGCTGTTTTTTTATCTAAACATTATAATAGATTAGTAAGACCTTAATATAACAAACTATCCTCCCTAATTCTGCCAACCATAACCCTATAGGTTTAGTCATTTATGTTAAAACAAATGTAATCTTTTGATTTTTGGTTTTATTTGCCTGAATCCCATTTTTTGCAACCACATCTGTCTCCAAACAGTTGCTGGTAGCACCCAGGAGTATTTTTTTAGGAAATTCTCTCTTTAGATAACTCCTAAAGGACTTATTTATTAACATGTCCAGGTTTTAATATTTATAGCAGTGGCGTCTGAGCCAAATAAACCTTCGCAGCCAAATGTTGCACATTTTACAGCCTTCATCAAATCATCAGGGTATAGAGTTTTCAAACGGAATATGCTTAACTATTTGGGTCGAAGGAAACATGATACCATGTGAGGCAGGTGTTCAGGTAAACACTCTCCTGGAGAGTGCCAGAGTGTGCTTGAAGGGAAAATACTGGCACTGGAAGCTTTTGGCCAATATTCCTGGATGCAGACCAGAGAAACACTGCAGGAAGCTTAGGGTGTGATTATTTTAGCAGGCTGTTAAATCTGATATGGATTCAGGAAGGGTACACCGAGTGTCACTTGGGAACTAGAATACAGACAGAGCGAAGGGACGTTAGGTGTGTTAATGAAAGGTCACAAATGACCTTACACATGAGCAAGGGTGAGAGCCAAAGCTCGCCGATGGCTTGGAACCAATGATTTAAAGGTCTTGCAGGATGGGCAGGATACACTGGGTCATGTTAACACATTCCTCCAGCAGTGTTGTGCTGCGCCAGACTGGCGTTGCTGCCAGGAAACTACAGTAACTTTCTCCTGTCCAAGTCAGAACGCCCACTGTTCACTAGCAGTGTTAAACAGGGAGATGGGAAGGTGCAGATGGATGAGGAAGACACTCGTGTTTCTCCTTAGGGATCTTAAAGGGGTTATATTTAGTATTAGGAGAACCCATGGAGCGGATCAACACTTACTGCGTTAGTAATAAACACTGTCACCAACCTGCTACTGAAAGTCACCATCAATACTCCCTCTTCATTTAAGCTTCTCTCAATCTATATATATATATATATATATATATATATATATATATATATATATATATATATATATATATATATATGTATGTATATGCTGCACACGTCATTACAACATACAAAGCATATTGTT
Source organism: Gambusia affinis (assembly GCF_019740435.1). Lineage (NCBI taxonomy): Eukaryota > Metazoa > Chordata > Actinopteri > Cyprinodontiformes > Poeciliidae > Gambusia > Gambusia affinis. Next base: position 21,676,076 of record NC_057887.1, read on the forward strand.
CTATATTCAGGTCGTTCATCACCGTACTTCTGACTGGACATGTTCCCAGTGTCATATCATCCTGCGAAGAAATATGATGATAAATGACTCGACAGATGGAACAACAGGTGGTCTGAGGAAGAGTTCACAAAGTGCCAAATGTAAAAGACGTTTCGCATGCTGCCTTAAAGGGCAATAACAGTAAATATCAATGTAGCTTATTAGAAATTTGTCGATGAACTGTGAATATTTTTGATGATAGATGTGTATTCACTGAGTATTCTGTGCTTTAGGCTAACAATGGACCCTGAAAACCTTTTATTAGTTAGCCTAGCTTAGCATAAACATTCCTAGTAGTGTTTCTACTGATGTCATCAAATTCCAAAAGCTACACATTGCGGCCATGTTGGAGATACTCATGGTGATTAGTAAAGCAGTTTTAAACAAACTTCTGATATTTTCTTTAATATTTTAAAGATGTTTTAGGCCATGAAAGCACCAGACTGGCTAACAAGTACCAAGACTCTCTGAGAAAACGAAGAAGCAGCAGTGAGCAAACGAGAACATATTTTGGTTTTGATGAATTATAAATCACATTCTAATGAGAAAGTTTCCCCGCTCCTGAATTGAAAATATTTCCTTAACTGTAGGAAGAAAACAGCTGGTGCGACTGTGCAAAAAAAAAACCCAGATTGACCCAGCAGGGCTTACAAGAGATATATCCATTTAAAAAGGTTCAAGGAATACAATCTTATCAATGAACACATAACCTATCTGACACAATATCCACCCAGCACTAACCCCTTTCCTCCTACCGCTGAAAGTTTTAATGTAGCTTAACTAGCTACATACATCTTCATATAGATATAAATGTTTTTCATGATCAGAACAATTTCAGCTGCAGGAGTATGTTATTATTTTTACCTTACTTGTTAACATTGGACTTAGCTTGTTTTAGTTTTTCTATACTACCAAAATGACATAAAATGAAAACATTGCATTGTTTAATTTCTGGAGCAAAACTCTTTATACATTTTAACGTTTCTAATTTAATACCAATTAAAAGGATTTATATTTTGTTATTGTGCACTTGTTTAGTTTACCAAAATGTTTCAAACTTTTGCTGTATTTCCTGTCTGTTCCTCTTTAGGAACACCACTCCCATGGTAGGAACTCTTCAGAGAACATGCCTCCTCCTCCAAGCATTTTCAGCGACCCCTTCTTCATAGTGGAAACTTTGTGCATATGCTGGTTTTCTTTTGAGCTCATCATGCGATTTTCAAGCGCTCCTAGCAAGATCCACTTCTTTAAGGATGTCATGAACATCATTGATTTCAGCGCCATCCTTCCTTACTTTGTCACCCTGGGAACAGAGCTGGCCAAAGACGATGACTCGTCTCCGACCACATCCTTGGCCATCATCAGAGTCATCCGGTTGGTGAGGGTCTTCAGAATTTTCAAGCTGTCTCGGCATTCCAAGGGCCTTCAGATCCTCGGTCAGACGCTACGGGCAAGCATGCGTGAGCTCGGCCTGCTCATCTTCTTCCTGTTTATTGGGGTCATCATCTTCTCCAGCGCCGTCTACTTTGCGGAAGCTGACCACCACACCACGGATTTTGTCAGCATACCGCATGGCTTTTGGTGGGCAGTTGTCACCATGACCACCGTGGGCTACGGTGACATGTACCCTGCGACTGTTTGGGGTAAAATGGTTGGCTCCATGTGCGCCATTGCTGGTGTTCTGACCATCTCTCTGCCTGTGCCCGTCATTGTGTCCAACTTCAGCTACTTCTACCACCGAGAGACTGAATGTGAAAATCAAGCTGAGTACAATCATGTGCAGACATCCCTGTGGGAGGATGAGGAGCCTGAAGGAGAGGAAACTGAGGATGGGGATAGGTATCAAGATCCAGAATCTTATCCCACTGAAGGAATCTGCAACCCTCTCAACGGGACTTTACTTGGCGGACTATGTACTGGCCAGATGGCAGAGTACACAGGAGGTAACATGTATCTGAGAGAACCACTAGTTACACAAGTTTAGAGAGAGACGGGATTCAAAGACACAAAAAGTGTAAGTAAATAAGCTAATTCTTGCAACAAAAGTGAAAAAATTGGAGGAACTCCAAAGGGACGCTTTTAAATTCTCACCTTGAGTAAGACAATCAAGGTTATACCTCCTGAAAATGTTGTATTGGTTCTACTTCCTCGCTTAATCGTCCTTTTCAGCAACACAAGTCAGCTAAATATAACAGCAGATAAGCCTTTTTCACAGAACAGCTCAAACTACCAACAGCTTTCTATTCTCAGGGTAACGGTATAAAAATAACTCCTGCTAACATGTAGCAATGCTTCCAGCTTGGGATGAAAATGACTTTCAGAAAGTATGTGCCTTGAAACTATGACGTCTTAGTTATTTTTGCCTTAAAGGTTGAAGTGCAAGCGAGACAGATGATTGCTACGTCACAACAGAGCTCAGCCAAACGGCAGTAAAGCTGCCTCCGTAGAAAGACTGGGATCTGTCCTGATCCGACTTCACATTCTCAACACTCTTGTGAAAAGTCTACAAAGGCTCCATTTGTCTGTTTGTTTTAATTACATGCTCTCTTTGTTATGTTATGGCAGTAATACTCTTAATTTATGCTTTATTGCTCAGTGCTTTTGTCAAGGATACTATTTTACTAATTTTCATGAAAGCTACTTTAATCTGTAGGCAGTAAAAATACATGTTTAGAAATTAAATGGGTTAACAAATATAATATCCACCAAGTGATAATTGTATTTTTTTATTTTATGATAAAATAAAAATGAAAAAAATATCTTTAGGCTGCCATATCAGACCTTGTGTTTCATGTTTGACTTGCTGAGAGAAGTCTTGATAACTGCCAAATAGTTGTCATCCGATAATGGTCTAGTAATGTTCCTCTGTCTCAATAAAACTCTTCAGATTTTCCACTACATCACAGTGGAGACTAACAGAAGATATGCATACTAAGGCAATCCTTCTACAATAAACCACTTTGGTAATTGGCTTCAGCTTGTCCGTTTAACAACCAGTAAAGTCCGAACTGACGAAATGAAATGAGGTTTTTGGTGGATAAAATCCAGATCTCTGCTTACAAAAGATGAGGAAGTGACAAAAACATGACGTCAATGTGATTTCCCACATTACAGCAAAACATTTTTAAAGGCATGGGAAGAAATGATAACTTCTAAAGATTTTATGTTAGTTTGATCATACCAGTAGGTCTATGATATCAACAATACATTTTTGTTTTAGTTTTCCAAACATAATTTAGATTTGTCTGGTAGCAGCGGAGTGACTAACTTTATCAATATTGTTATTGAGCTCTGATAACAGTGTGAAATAAGCCTTATAGGAGTCCACAATTAGTTGTAACCATAGATTTTATTTGAGAAATATTTATTTTAGATTCAAAAACAATACAGTAAAAATAGTGTAGGCTGTTTAGTTTTTCTAGATTTAAAGAAAAATATTGTCATATGCTGAAATACGGACGTCGCCATGTTGTTTACACTGCAATGCATTCTGGTTACATGACATGCTAGGTCCCGTAGTGTTAGCTAACCGGTCCAGTCAACTTTCGGCCTTTTCAGTCTGAACCGGAGCGGGTTGAAATCGATGTCAATGTAGAAATCACAAGCGGCAATGAAGATGAGGAGAACCTAACGAAATAAGAGGAAAAAGTTACCCGAAGAAGCTGATGTCTGTGCTACTGCTAACTTCAACTTCATAACTGAAACAATGAAAGACACGAACCTCTAAGCGGACCGTGTGATCCGGTAAGTAGTTCATGTGCTCTGCGCGGTCCGGGAACATCTTTTTAGGGTCTAATTTATTGCCTGGTGTCGGTCCATGATTTCACATTCGGTACTATGGTAATAGCTTTGTTATTTATTTAAAAGAGCTTTCTCTATACCATCGTCTTTCGCTCGTTAGCCGGGTGCGGACTTGGGGGCTGGCTTTACACCGCGCTTTGTGGCTAGAAAATGTCTGCATGTCATTTCGTTTAAGCTTATGAGGGTAAGGCTCTTTTATCAATTTTGCTTACGACTTAAAGGCTTCTAGAGAGAAATGCTGAAAGCGAAAAGGCTTAGGAAGTTGTATTTTTCACGGCTGTTCTTCTTCTTGAATTTTATTAGGGTTGGAAAAACCGTTAAGTAGCATTACCGCCACCTACTGGTGGATGTGGTTAATTTCTTCGGCTCTTTCTCAGTGCTCTTATTTTCATTCACGCTGTTTTTGTTATAAAATTACTGCCAATAAAATGGCTACCTCCATGCGTGACAAATACAACAAAATATCTAAAAAAAAAAGTTAAGTAATTTTGAGTTGTATGTATCACAAACAGCAATTTTTAAGTTAATGGTAAAATTACAACCCACTTATGTAAACATGTTCAACTAATTGTGGATCCCTCTAAAGTATATTGATCTTTTTTGCAGTGCCTCCCACACAAAATAGAAAAATCTAACTTTTAATTTGAGTAGGCTTCATTTATTCAGAAAGGAATACATGATGAGAGAGGATTGTTTTCAACAAAATCACATTTGCTTTGATTATTGACATTTTTACAACTGGTGAACCATCTCTGTGTTAATTTAGCCCATATTGTGGATAATTGATATGCTGACTGACCAGCTATATATATTTTATTGTAAATATAAATGTTATTATTATTATTATTATTTAGCTTTTTTAAAATGGCAGCATAGAGGGAGTTGTAGTTGAAGTAGTATAACCACTTCTGGCATCATTCAAAACAAAAAGACAATATATGCATAAATTCATGGTAAAAGTAATGACAAAACAGGCTAAAACTCTGTCAGTTTAAATAATGTAGAAAAAAAGTAGGTATGTCTTTGTGATTACTGTAAAAAAAAAAAAAAACAGAAACATAACTCAAGATGTCCAGAGATTTGAATCAGATTTTATTTTATTTTATTTTTAACAATCTCATGAATTACAATTTAATTTAGAAATTTTGTCGTTAAGATTTTTTCCTCTTTCGTAAATCACAAATCCAACAGAAATTAGCAAAATAAAATAAAAATCTAACTTTTGCGCTCATTATTAGTTTCTTCCACTAGAGGGCGACCTGCTCTCACGTAGGCATTTTTCCACTGTTGCGCAAGAAGGTGCTGAGCACTGCTCTGCATTAGAAATACCAAAAAGAAAAAAAAATGGAATTACACAAATACAATTGTGCAATTCCAGGATTTCCTTAGCTGGAAAAGAAATCAGAATTATTCATTTTTCCTCTAAAGATCTGAGCAATTCCCAGAATTAATAAAAATTTAAATAAGCTTTAAATAAGACACCAAAATAAATAAATAACTTAGGTCAGTATTAATTATATTTAAGGAAAAACAATAATAATAAATTAGAAGACAATCGCTTATCAGAGTTTCAAAACCCAAACAGTTCTGGTTTCTTTGTGGTTCTGTGTTTTAGTCCACGAACAGCTGAGGACTAACCACTACGTTCTGTCCCATCCCGAGAAGGTCATCCGAGTCCAGGTTGAAGTCCCTCTGAGTTTTTGTTGATTCTTCTGAAACCGTTAAAGTATTCCTGAGAGGTAAAAATCTTGTGAAAGGAACGGAGTGTCGATCTGGAGAGTTTCTGGATGCCAGTGATAAAGGAACGCCATGTTGTGAGTTCAGGAAACGGGTGTAGCCATCAGCCAGCAGCAGCTCCCTGAAGGAGCAGTCAGCCTCGTCATAGGCTGTCTGAAATGAGCGGAAACCGTTAAAAGTTTCTTAACCAGACAAGGAAAAATAAGAATAAAGAATCAAAAGTTAATTGTTCTTGAACTTTCCTCTATCGTACCTGTCCTCTTAGACTCCCGGAGTCGTCCATGCAGAGAAACAGGGACGATGTCTGCCCCTTTATGACCACATGACCCGGTTTAATAGACTTTATCTGCAACACACCTGGACAAACAAACAGGTTCAGTTTTCAGGCCCTCATATTATCAGTTCATCTTCTGAAAATGCTATTTTTACAGCTCAGATTTTTCTTCAACTTCTGTTATACCCTTAATGACACACTTGAATCCTCTTCCAATTTTTATGTACTTTAATCAAGTTTTCCCATTTTCAAGAGTGACCAAGAGAAAGGAGCCTCTGTTATGTCATACACTTCAGAAACACATGATCTTACCAACAGTAACTATTCAACAAGAAATAGGAGTCAATAAATCATAAATATTGATTTAAAAAAATACTATTTCCACTCTGGAGGATTTTTTAAACTTATAATTTTGGAAAAATGTACTTTTATGAGTGAAAAAGTCTGCACTTTTTTTTTTTATCAATATTTAAAAATTGGTTTAAAACAAGCTGCCATGTCCTGCTGAAAAGTTACTTGTAAATTAGTTTAGTTTTATTTCAAATGTCCTAAAACATTTTCACTTGAAACTCGACCAAAACACGTTTTTTACAGTGTAGAAGAAACAGAAAGTCTTGGATTCCTGAATTAAAGTCCCTAAACAATCTGATCAACTCTAAAAAGTGAAGCATTATTTCAACAAATATTTCATTCCAGTTTGGTTGGAAACAATTCTTAGTTGTTTTTATCAATAAAATACATATATTCAAATTAAAGATCAAATTTTAAGGAAAATTAACAATGTGAGATGAAAAAATGTGCTGGTTTCTGTATTTGCACATCATATGTTTTTACATATTGTTTATGTTTTAATCACTCAGTTACTCACTATCAGGACTCTGAGCATCACTTCCAGTCACTCTCCCATCCAGATGTATCTCCACATACAAACCCCGTCTGTGATTTTCTGCAGCAGAATTAAAATGAATGAACTCTTAAGTTTTTTTATTTAATTCACTTAAATATGAACAGTTTATGTCACAGATAAAAGAAATCATGAGTGAAAAGGATCAAAAAGACGTTATCATATAATTTAAATATCTTATAAATGCAGAAAGAGATTTAAATTGTTTTATCTCACTGTCCAGATTCACACCTTTAATTGAAATCCATCTTTCCATCCACAAAATGTTTGAAAATCTCAGTTCCTTTTATTAAATCCCAGATTCTCCTTCCTGCTCTGAATGAAACTAAAATTCGGTACATACCTGTGTAGAGATGCACCTCTCTGAGCTGATTCCTGAAGGCGAGGATTGGGTTGGATTCTGGGATGTAAAACGACCACGAAAAGCGAAGAGAGAGGGTTAAGAAAAGGAAAGGGAACGGGCAGGAAGGGCGCTTAACTGGAAACAAAAACATTTTGACGAAGGAATAAAAGGGAATGTAAAATAAAATAAATCCAAAATAAACAATAACAATAAATAGCTAGTGGGAAAAAAATCCAAAATAAATAATAAATATGAAATTCTTGACTCTGTGTGAGCAGTTTCTGGATTAAAGGAAGTTTGGTGCTTTTATAAAGGAGTTAGGAGAAGGAGGTCCAACTTCACAAGAGTGTGTGAGTCAGACATTAAACTGCTTAAACTGGAATCCAGGGAACACCTGGACCAGTGTTCCCATAATGAGGTTTAAACACTTTTTACAAATCCATTCTGTTGCACAACACGATTATCAAAAAACGAAACATCAAAAAAGTCTTGAAATTAAACGTTTCGCCACATTCCAGCGATGCAGTAGTCAGTGTTTATATGAGATGTTCTGCATGTTACCTCAACACACAGCAACGCAGCTGAAGCGGCTCTAACTCACACCAGTGATGAAGATCCTTTTGTCACGTTCACAACATTTACTGTAACCTCGCGTGCCTTCCCCTGCAGTCCTCCGCTCGGAAAATAAACACATTTCCAAACGTGAGAAGGAAGATGCAGCGCTGACACGTCTCCCTGCGTCACGCGCCGCAGCAGAATGTGGCCAGTGATTCTGCCAGGAAGTGACGTCGGCCGTGTTTTGGACTTTATGGTGTTTATTCTGTTTGATGTATGAGTGTTTGAGAGAGAAAGAGAAGGAAGGAGTGGGTTGAAACTGATTTCCAAGCAGGGGAAGTGTTTACAGGAGCGCAGCTGTGCAGACACCAGAGAGACGCTGAACGTCAGGCTGTAAACTCGCCGCCTGGCATCGACCGAAAACCCAGATCACAGCAGACTGACTCCAGATATTGTGACAAGTGATGTTTGCAATGTAAAGGTAATCTATTGTCACATTTTAGAGAAAGAAATATAAAAATATATGAAAGATGAATCACTGTCAGCATTTTTACACTGTAAAACATTTGAGCCTACATTTAGTTGTCTACGATCTACTCTTTAAGTCTAATAAATTTAGTTAGTTTTAGTTTTTGAACCTAAATGTTTGAGTCTGTGAAAGTTGTGTTAACTTTTTATTAAGAGTTGAATAAACAGAGTTTTTAGGTTAACACTTAAAAAACTGAAAGAAGAAAGACAGGAGTGGGAACTATTTCCCAGAATGCTTAGCGGCGTGTTTTTGTATCCTGAGATGAAGAGCGTTACTTTGATGTGACTCTGGTGTTATTAAGGCAAATGTTTATTTTAATGCAGCTGACAGTTTGCAAAGCTTGAGGATAATGTCCTGATCACACTGAATGTTTCTGAGCTCAATTCATTCAGATGTTCAATAAAATTCATCATCAGATCAGAAATTTGGTTCATGTGATTTGAAACAAGAATTTAATTTATTCTACACCAAAAAACTTGATATTGTGACTAAAATAATAGAGAAATTTGTCTCTTTAACTGGGTGAGGGCAGTCTTTTTTCTTGCATTTTGTGAAATAATTATTTGGTTTAAATTGCAGCATTAAGTTAAAACTCTCAATTCAAGATTAATGAACTTAAAAAACAATGTTTAGACAACTTGTCTCTAGTTAAATCAACTTCATGAACTTTAATTTCTGAGTAAAAACCAAAACTATTTTCTTATTGACTTAAATTGCATTTTCAAGGCAGCATTTTGATTTTCATTTTCAAGTTAAACCACCTTCAAATGTTTTACAGTGCATTGATTTGTATTTTCAAGCAAATAACAGAAACTTAAAAAGGAGTTTTCTGCAACAAAAGAGCCTTTAGAGTCATTAAACAGGAAGGTGCTACCATATATGGACGATGAAGTAATATCTGTGATTACATTTTTAAGAAATCCCTCACCAAATTCTCAGAAAAATCATTTGTAGCAAAGATACATAAAGTGGATGAGTGGCTTCATAAATGTGCATTTTGCTGTAAAGACAATCTGAACAGGAAACAGATGAGCTCTGTGGACGTAAAGAGGTGAAGATGAAAATGGTTTATTTCTCACTCATAAAAAGAGTGAGAAAGAGGATTCAAGTGTGAAACAGATTAGATGTTGTGCTTTTAAATGCCTCCACTTGGTGCTGGTTTGTTAGGTCTAATTTCTCCTGAGTTTACTGTTAGAAAAAGTCTTGCTGTATTCAGTTGTTGATGCCATTTTACTGGTTCAGTCCTTCGTCTTCAATTTGTTAAAAAACTCCCACAGCATCACAGACCCTCCACCGTACTTTAAGATGTTCATATGTATTCAAACAGGACTGGATGAGAGGCCATGTTTATCTCACCAGAAATAAGCTAACAGTCTAACTCCACAACGTTGGCATGCAGAGTTTCCTGCTGGGAAAAATTGAACAAAACCTATTTTTCAGTAAGAAACACTCCAGATGCATCATCTTTTCTTTTCTTTTTTTTTGTACAGTGGAAACGCCATCAGATGGAATATCTGGTGTAAATTCAAATCAAACAAGTATTTATTATTTGCAGATTGTTTGAAGTTTAAGCTTGAATTATTCTGAATTAATGTCTTTTGAGCTTCAATAATAATAATAATGTAATTCACATTACATCTGTTTTTGTCATAAGCAGACTGACGTGATACATTTCTACAGAGAAATCAGAGTTCAGTTTGCCTTCTCAGATTAAATTAATATTTGATTTTTGCCCAGTTTTCATAAATCTCTGTGCAGCTGTAGATTCAAGATGTGTAAAAATTAAAAATAAAACATCTTCAGACATTATAAGGCAAAAACTCCAATCTGCCACATTACAGGTATGTTTTTTTTAATTACAGCTTTTACAATCATTTTCATTATTGTCATCATATTATGTCACTACTCTCCAGTAATATGAATTTAAATCATAACACAATGTGGGTTTTTTTCTTCTCCAAAATGTACACATACAAGTAGCATATCTTAAATGTCCATAGTTTAAAACATATTTCCTTTTTATCAACCGCAAAATGAAATTACAGTCAGCCTTAAAACTGAGTATGAAATGAACGTACGGTTTAATACACACACATACGAACTGTACATACATACATACAATAGCAGTTATCATAAAAATGATAAAAATAAAATACACACGTTTTACAAAGTCCTGACCCGAGCTTCCACATCTTTAGATGACTGATATCATGAAGTTCACTCTGAAATGACAGATTTTGGCATGCATATTAACACAAATGCTCCCTACCTAAACTGTTCATGTTTTAAATCCCGGTTGGATCAGGAGTTTCTCATAAAGCACTTTTCCCAGCTCTCTCATCATTGGTCCTGTTCACATTTGTGCATCTCAGTTCCTCTATGGCTTCAGAACACACACACACACACACACACACACACACACACACGTCAGTTCTGCGTCGGAGTGTTTTCTCCTTTCAGAGTCTGATCATCTGAAAATATATCGACCGTTTCACTCGATCTGAACAGGAATGCATTTCTTAAATTGTAAATTCGTTGTGTCAATATTGCCGTCTCACGCTCAGAAAAAGAAGATGAATCCACAACAGGCGATGGTCACTTTCTACAGACCACTTTCTACAGATTCAAACATCATCATCATGCCACAACTATGGAGAGGAAGAGACAGAAAGAGAGAGAGAAACTGGTGGATAAATGGACATTCACTCGTTATTTCGTCATTTTTTTCAGAAATCGTTCACACTGTCTGATTATTTCGGGACATGATGTCACTCGTCTTCTGGTGTCCGTTTTTGCTTTTGCTCTTCGGTATTTTTTCTTAAAAAATGTGGGGGGGTTTTCTTTCGGTTGGAGTAGAAGAGGGTTCTAAAGAAGAAGAGGAATAAAAAAAAACATTTGTGTTATTACACTGGTAATTACAGAGCCAGGAAACTGTCTGGGGCTTTTCAACTGTTTTGGAGTCATTTTGATGAGCTGAATCCAACAGTCATCTTGGTTTTTGCTCAATCAGGTCAACTTTCTGAGTTATGGACATGAGCATCAAAATGCAGGACCTGTTCTCACATCTGGATCGGTTTCCTGAGAATCTGATCAATGAGTGATGAGCAGGAGGAGAAACTCCATCAGGACAGAAAAGAGACAGAGAATATTCCACAATGGAGACGTAATGTTCAATTTACATGTACTTAAACTTAAAAGTGTTTATTATTAGACTTACAGAAATCCAAGTTTGTAACATTTCATTAATACACTCTGCAAGAAAACCATTTTTTTCTCCTGAAACCTTTTTTTGGATGTCAATTAATGGAAATGAACCGATGATGTCAATTTAGTCCAAATCAAGTTACAATAAAAACCTGACCTGATGGTGAAATGTGGATGTCATTTTTGGATTCAGCGGTGCAAAACAGTTCAATAATTCAGTTGAAAAAAACCAGAGAATTGTTTCTCCTGTAACCCAGTGCTGTTATTTGCGTTGGTTCAGGAGGAGGTTCTCACCTGGTGTGCTTATCTTTAGCAGGAGTACGTTCTCACAGAACCCGACTCTCCTCTGGGACCGGAGTTAGCTGAGAAAGAGAAGAAGGATTATTAACGGAGTCGGAATCATTTCTCTGCAGTTACAGACGACCCGTCCAGGTTTTACCGGACACTCGGATCTGCAGTTTTATAAAAAACTATTTATGCTGCTTGAATTTTGTCACATGTTGCAGCAAGGCCTGTCATAATAAATTGTCCCAGAAGTTATCGCATTAAATGATAACATTGTTGTTTTGAGACCATTTTTAAGTAATAATACATTCTTACAGATCAATAAACTTTAAATTCTGATGAATATTTAACATTGGAACTGGAAGACTTTTTAATTATCCAAAATAAATAAACAAAACAAATAAAAAGAGTCATGAAGTCTCTGTAGACAAAACTGTCCTTCAAAGTAAGAGCTGGCTGAGACCAAATCACCAGACTGAAGACTTTTATCACCCAGTTTTTGATAGAAAAAAAGAGTTTGTTTTAATTTATCATGTGATTGATTGATTTATTGATTATTGTGACAGGCCTAGTTGCAGCATTGTAACCACAAGCATGGCTGTATTTTAGTGGGATGTCATATAATCAGTACAACAGAAGAGTAGAACTTAATATTTGTTTACAGTTGCATAGATTGGACGTTTCCAGAGTTTTTAACCAGATTTGGACTGCAGTAAGAATCATGAAATTCTCTCTAAAGAGACACTTCTCAGTGTTTTCACACCCGATAGTTCGGTAGATTTGGTCCGATTGGCGACCAAGATCGAGACATTCGGAACATTTTCAGTTGGTGCCGTTCACTTTCATCCTGCTTTGGGTCAAATGAACCAAACCCTCTGAAAAACCTGTTCCTCCTTTCGCCTGTAGGGGCACCGCATCAAGAACCACTGAAGAAAAACGACAAAACCTCTGAAGAAGACACTGAGCAGAACTTTCTTCTTTACAAAATGTAAACAACAATGGAGAGGCGTCAGATTCTAGTAGTTGGAGGATTTCTCTTTTTCTCTTTGGGAAAAAATAGTACGTGCCATTTCTCCCGCTAGCGATTGACTCTCGTGTTTGTTTTGGTTTTATTTACCCAGAATGCACTGTGTTGTAGTATACTTCCTGCTTTTGAAGCCGCCAACTGACGTTGGCGTTCACATATGCATTGTTGCACAGTTCATTTAATCCGAACTGAGACTAAGGCTCGTAGGTGGACTTGAGTTTGCGTTGGTCCCTGGCTAATTTGAAACACTTAAAATACAACTTGCCTGTAGCTGTAATTACCCACCATGCAGTGCTGCAACTCCTCACCTTCGCTCTGGACTTTCCTCAACGTGACCGAGGGCGTCGAGATGGCGGAGGCACGGAAGTTGGCAGGTAGCGTCTCAGAGGAATCGGACGTGACGCCGCGGAGATCTTTCTCCCGGAACATCTTCCTCCAAGACGGGGAGCGTGTGAACGTTTTCGTGCCGTCCTGCAGGGAGCAGAAAGAAATGGAGGTGATTTAAGAAAACCAGCACGCAGAGCAGAGGACATCTATTACAGCCTGTTAATAAACTAGCATTTGACAAAGCACTCTCTTTTGGACGGTTTAGTCTTGGATGCTGTAACTAAGCAATTAGCACCATGTAAACACAGCTGAACCTCTTCTGCATGCCAACAGTGGCACATGCACTGGAGCCCAAATGGCTTTCTCTATAAATAACAGGAAACTGGAGCTTTTCATGACAATGGGGAAAAAAAATAAAAATCTTTGATGTCAAGTAAAATGGGCCTAATCAGCTGGTTACAGTAACGTCACACTGTAGCGTTTTTCCACTGACAGTTGGCTTTATCGTACCTCATCAGGCCTCCTTTCTGTTCCCATGGAGATCAGAGCGTTGTACTCTTTCTCCAGGAGCTGCCTCGCCTGCAGAAACCAAAACCCTGGTCAGACAGCAGCTGACAGAATGACAGCCCGAGATTTATGAGATGAGCATGAGAATTATCTTGAAATGAGACAAGAGGGATGTGCTGTGGTGGCGCAGGGGTTAAGCACAACCCACATAAGGAGGCCTTAGTCCTCGAAGCGGCCGTCGCAAGTTTGATTCCCGGCCTGGTGACCTTTACCGTATGTCTTCCCTCTTCTCTCATTACCCACTTTCCTGTCAATTAACTATCAAATAAAGGCCACTAGAGCCAATAAAACTTAAAAAAAAAAAAAAAAGAAATGAGACAAGAGTGTAAGTAGTAACTTATATTTGAAGCTCAGCACCTGTGTGTTCTGATTTGGTATCTGAAGAAGAAGTGCCAAGTCCGTGTAATCAAACGTGTCGTCAAGCGCCAGGAGGGCCCCGTGCACCCCGCTCTCCAAAAGGTTGTCTGCAAACTCCTTCAATCCGATTGACTGAACCCAACACATCACACGCTCATTGGACCACACCATCACATCTGAAGAGAGGCAGGCAAAAGCAGCAGAGAGAAGTTCATTCTTTAAAGCCACGTCTGTTGAGGAGATCGCTGCACAGTGAAAATGCCAGAGTTAAGATCTTAGGTGTGGTGTTAAATAAAAAGTCTTGGTGTTGTTTTAACACCACACAGCTTTACAATAACGCTGCCAGCGTGCCTTTTGACATATTTGCGTTGTTACACTTGAGTGTTACCTGGTTGGCCTTCGAGTAACAGCTGCAGTGTGTGGTTCTGAAAATGCCAACATCACAAACTGCCAAAGTTTACCGATCAGAGAGGATGCTGGGATAACCCTAACCTCAAGAAAGTCGTGCAATTTGTGTGAAATTATAGGCCTGTCACAAAAACGAGTTTTGCTGGACGATACATTAATAATCGTTTATCGCAATTGTTATTGCGATAAACAATAATATTGTTTTGATACCATTTTAAGTGATATAACGGTAATAATAACAATAATGCTAGAACACATTCTAAAGGATCGGTAAACTTTAAATTTTAATGAACATTTAACGTTGGAAAAGGAAGGCATTTTAAGGTACTCAAAATAAATAAAACAACAAATAAAATGAATTTTCAAGTCTTTGTAAAAGAAAATCGTCCTTCAAAATAAGAGCTGGTTGAGACAAAAGCACCAAACTAAAAACTTTTATCATCCAGTTTTTGGTAGAAAGAGAAAAAAAGAAGTAAACAATAAATCATACCAATGGAAATTGAGTTTATTTTAATTTATCATGTGATTGATTGATTTATTGATTGTTGTGACAGGCCTAGAGATTACCTGCAAAACAAGATTCATGTTTTTAATTCGACATAAATTACTTAAATATGAAAATAGGCACAGTTTGTAGCAAGAAGGTCCTGGGTTCGATTCCCGGCTGGCTGTGGGGTTTGCATGTTCTCTCTGGGTACTCCGGCTTCCTCCCACAGTCCAAGACATGACTGTCAGGTTGACTGATCGCTCTGCATTCTCCTTAGGTTTCAATGTTACTTTTAACATTATATTTAACACCAACACCATTGTAATGTTAATGTGACACCCGGTACTGTTGAATGTTTAACTATGTCTGGTGTTAATTTTACCAAAACAATGGGTGTCACTCTTAACACTTTCACAACTGTGACTTTAACACCAGCCTGTGTGGACACATATACACTGTACTGGTATTAAATTAACACCAACAATTTCACTCTGTGTGGTTATTATGAGAATAAAGTGAACATTTTTCCCAGAAGAGCCAGAAAATGTGGGCCACAGTGAATCTTCACTAACCTGTGTTCTGGTGCTGACTTTCTTCCCTCCTCCTCTCCAGCTCTTTCCTGTCGTAGTTCAGGCGCTTCAAGCACATGATCCCATAGTGAAGACTCACCCTACGCGCAGAACAAAACACCCATTATTCAGGTTCAGCTAAAAACACCCATCATTCAGAAGACCGTGGTGTGAAAATGAAGACGTGGGAGAGAAGGAACGTCTCCGTTTCACCTGTGGAAACTGTCCACCATCTTCAGCTGGCCTCTCAGTTCCTTCTTGGTGAGGTGGTCCAGCATGCGGGCGTCCACCAGTGACTCCATGAAGTAGGAGCGATACTGGGGGAGACCGAGACTGGGCAGCCACTCGTTTCCAACCCACTCATGGTTCATGTCTCCATGAGCCAGAATCTGGAAGGCAGGAAGGTTGACTTAAAAAATAAAAAAAAAATCAAACACTTCCTGAAGAGAACCTCACACAAAACCTTTCCACTGCATCTCACAAATAACTAGACCTTAACAGACTCTAGATGAATAAACAGTGGTGTTTTCTTCTGCTCTTTTACTTTACTAAATGAACCAGGACAACTTTCTCTCTGATTTTGTGCTACAAATTTCAACTTAAAATTACTTAGTATTAATTGAGATTATATGACGGTGTATTATGGTAATTGTAGATAAAAAAAAAATTCTGCTAGAAAACTAATCTAAGAAAATTTCTAGAAAAAAATAGGAAATTTCTTAGTTTCAAAAGTAAAAAAAAATTGATTTTTGGAGAATGTCTGAGTTTCAAAAGTAAAATGTTTTCAATTTGAGATTTTTCTAGTTTTGTGGCAGAAATGTATCCATTTTTTCCCTAACACGCCATCATAAAGGTTATAATTTCATAAAGAAGCACTTTGGATTAATAATGGGGTTTTAAAAAGTGTCACAAATCTGCATTGCTTCAAATGGCCAGCAGGAGGCGCATGATTGCACATGGAAGAAACCGAGAATATTCCTTATGACTTTTCCTTTAATCGTTCCTAAACATTGTTTTGCATTTAAAAAATTATGTTTGTGGAAAAATATGTTAGTTTGAATTTTGTTTAAATTAAACTTCAGCTAGTCTCACCTGATCCCAGCTGAACTCCTTCTGCTCCTTTTTGGTTCAAAAAGAACGTGAAGAAAAAAGGGGAAAAGAATTGGAAAGAAAAGGGAAGATCACCAGGTGGGAGTATGATGTTTTGTGTATGTGTGTGTGTGTATGTTACAGAGAATCGGTGCCAGAATAAAATGGAGGAGAGAGGAAAAGTAGAAGAAGGAAAAGCTTTGTTAGTGAGTGAAAATTAGTTGGAAAAACACCACATCAAAACAGATTTCAGGGAACAGCAGGGAAAAGGTGAAGCCAAACATTCCTAATCAGAGACAAAAAAAAAGAAAAAAGCTTTACTCATACTGCTCACTTTGCAATATAACGCTTCACTAAAAACATGCTTCTATCTGAGCACCTCAAAGCAGAAACTTCTGACATAAATGCTGCTATAATCCAGATTTTTAGCGAGCAATAGATCCAGTCCTTACTGGTTTGGTGGCAGCAGCGAGAGACTCCATCTCAGCATGCGTCATCCAGATATTACTGGTTGACTTTAAAGACAGAAGCATAAGGGAGAATGAAAACTTTTCATTTGAACATGTAGAGCAGAGATTTGCAGAGGTTTTCCTCTGAGGCTTACGGAGCGCGTGCTCGCCGGAGCTGACGGACTCGTGAGGGAAACCATTTCCTGGATGGCCAGGCGAAGCTTTAGCCTGTGCAGAGGGTTGCTGATGCCGATCTCCCTCTGGATCTCAGTGTCCGACAGGTTGGCCATGATGGCACCGCTCTTCACGTTGGCGCGGCACGCTGCCACGTACCACGCAGGCATCCCCACCCACAACTTGGCAAACAAAGAGTGAACACTGTGAACTCTGAATGATGGGAACTCTAAGCTTTTCTTTCTCTTTCAAATTATTACTACAGTACTGCAGGTTGTTAAAATTGCACAATATGAGGCAGGAAGTGAGATTTTATCTAGGGATGAATAATATCTGTTCTGAAGGAAGGACTGTGGTGTAGTTCTTAGCTTCGCCGTTAGGTGGCGCGGCCGTTTTCTGAGTAATATTTAGTTCAGACCTAAAATACAGTTGAGGAAGAAGTTCAGATCGGCGGAAAGTTTTGTTTGTACGTAGTTTTGCGGTTTGTTTTTTATGAGTGTGCGTCCACAAGACTGGTAAGTTAAGTCTATTTGTGTTTAAGTTGGGTAGTATGTATATTTCATTACTTTGGACATTTTCTGTTTACTCAATTTGTCCAGAATAGGCTACGGCTAAGCTAAGTTGTATACTAAAATGTTGATTTCTACTGTTTAGTTGCTCTCTTTTACTTTATTTAACTTCATTAGTGATTGAAAGATAAGACAGGAGTAATGAGAAGAATGTTTTACTTCATTTACCTTTTAAGAAAACACAGAAGATGCTCAATGTTTTTATTTTACACACAGCGAAACTTCATGACTCCCAAACTGTTTTTAAAAATTTATTTTAGGATTTTCAGGTTCAGCTTTGAGCAGATACCGGACCGTTAGCTAAATGTTAGCCTGTAATTTGATGAATTATGGAGTACTTATCACTTTAGACCAAAATTTAGCTTTATACTTTTAATATCGAAGCAAGACTTAGAGAAACTCCTGTTACTTTATAAATTCTTGAGTACTTAGCAACCCAGAGCAAGAATCCAACATGGAGAACCAACATTTAGCTACTTAGCAACCAAGATCAACTGGAACATCTTAGTGTTGTTTTTCTTTTGCTGTGCTTGTTTCTCTTTCTTTTGGTTTTGTTATTTTGTTTGTGTTTTCTTCTAATTCATGTGAACAATAATCTTATTTGACTTATCTTAAAGGACTAAAATTGGAAAGTTAAGTCAAAGCCTTACAAGAAGCAAAGGTTGAATGGAATATAATAGAAATCACCTTTATTGTCCCTCAGGGAGGAAATTCAGGCCTAATGTATTGGTTTTTCCTGAAATTATTAGATTTCCTTGAGATTTATTTCTATCGTGATGACAGGTAATGGAGTTTTCAGACAGATATAGTTGCTGGAAGCGTATTAAGCAAGGACTTTAAATCACATAAAGCAAAGTGAGTGAACCGGACTAGGGACGATGCGTACCTCCAGCCAGGTGACGACAGTGGGGCCGTCCCAGGAGGCGAAAGGAAGACCCTGACGACAGGCTTCCTCCAGCAAGTCATGTCTGGCAAAGAAAGTGGAAAAGAGATTTTTGACAGAGATTAATTTCTTCATCTCTCACTTTACGGATGTTTCCATTTATAAATAACTGTAAACATGAGATGTCATTTTATAGCGTCCCTCAGTGCTGCCACTAGCGTGCTTGGTGTCACTCAGCTATGATTAATAAGTCTGCTTCAGAGATTTTATTCTAACATGAGAAGAGTGAGGAAAGATGTTTGGTCTCACTTCTTTTTGCTGCGGCGATCTTTCTCCACCGTTCCCGTCCCGAGCTTCGCCAGGCCCAATGGGTCGGCCGAGCCAAGGTCATCAGACGGAGTGGAGGCTGTGGAGAAAACAACTGCTTCAGTCCACAGATTGATAAATAACCAAGTTTACAGCTTCAAGGAGCAGCAGGATTTTATACCCCTTAAAGAAAAACCAACATGTTGATTCTGCAATTTAAAACTGCGCACTGGCTACTCTGGCTACTATACGACACAGGGTTTCCCCCAAAGCCTGGCCGGCTACCAGGCTTTACTTGCGCCCCCACCAGGCTAAGCATCACTTATTTAAGTCTTTTTAAAATGTTTGCATTTTTTAAGACTTTATAGTTGGTGTTCAGGTGTTAACCTTCCAATCTTTCAAGGTTATCAAGTGATATTTTCAAATTTCCTGTCAACTTTAAACATTTTTTAACTCAAAAACACGGCATCCAACCACCAGGCTTAGCAAGTTTTCTGGGGGAATCCTCGCCATAACTGAAAGAAAAATGCTAAAAATCTTTTGTACATTGAATTACTAATTTACAAAATATAAGTTGAACACAACAGATTGCTAAAATATCTGTCATTAATACATTTTAAAACACAAAAAAATGTGCATGTTATTTGTAGAAAATGATTAACAGGAGATTGTGAACTGACATGCTCTGACTTTTTTATGGATTTTTATTACAGTATTATAGATTTAATAACTGTGATGATCAGAATTCACACTTGATATTCAGTGTTTTGTCGTCAATATTTGGTGGATTCTTTGCATCATTACAATGCAAAGTTTTAAATTGCATATCAATCCAATTTTAAATATTTATTTTAATTATGTGAAGTATTTAAAAATAACATTTCCTTTTGCGGATTGAGTATTGTTGGGTTTTTTTTCACTTAATTTTTTTTCTGTGTAGCCAGACTTGTATTTAACCCTTTCATGTATGAATTTAGATTTTTTTTTCTCTGGATTTTTTTTATAGTGTTGAAATAATTTCTGCCTGCAGCCATTATGATCAATTAGATTTAAGTAAGTTAATTCAAATTTTCTCTGCGCTCATTTATAGATTATTTTTAGATGAACATATTTGCATGTGCATGCTTGTTATTTATTTATTTACATTCAGCCATATTAGATTACTGCCATCACTCTTAGGTATATGTATGTATATTATAAACTTTATCACTTATGGTTATATTTGTTCTGTCAATATTTAATACCTTAGATGGAGTAGCTTGTCAATGAATAAGCAATTTTCCCTTGGGGATCATTAAAGTATATTCTATTCTATATTTTACAGTTTTGTTTTAGTTTTGCAGAGCAGCTTCCAGTTTGTCCACAGACCCAGAGAGGCAGATTCCCGCCCAGGCGTGCCGATTCTCCCCTTTTCCTTCTTGCCAAACAGACGCCCGATGGACGACTTGATGCTTTTCTTTTTGCTGGCTTTGTGAAGGGAATCCTGGCTCGCTGTGGTGCCGCCGTCAGCTGAAAGACTGAGCAAACCGAAACAACCCGAGAACAGTTAAAGTACGATGACTGCCAGCAGGCCTCGTTTGCAGCAGGGTTTCTGTTCTGCACCTGCGGAACTCGCGGTGGTCGTCCAGGCCGGCTCCCGGGTGTGTGTGAGTCATCCGGTCCAAGCGCAGGGCTCGGGGGACGGGCGGAGGCGTGGAGTCGATCAGGGCGAGCGCTCGGCATTCCTCACCCTCTTTGCTGTTCTGCAAATTGGAAAATATTCACTCGACTTACGCAGCGCCCCTCAGAGTTTCACCGCTTTAAGATGCCTCTGCTGGTTTAACTATAACTAACAAAATAACGGAAACTGGAATTGAGAAAACATTTTTGTTAAATTACATAACAAAAAACTAACTGGATCTATATCATGCGTTTACATAACATACTGAAAATATAGATATAATTTGTTTTCATGTTGATTAGCCTATTTATAAGCCTTTGGGAATGGGGTGAAATTGACTTTCTTTTCACCAACACAAGCAGTTTACATCAGTTGTTCTCCATTTTGCTCCTTACTCTAGTCCGCAAAACGGCGACGCATAAATTTTTGAAAATGTTATCTTCTGTTGAGTACTTGTTACCCAATCGATGTATCACAATACAATACTTTGACCTTTTTGAATTCTGCACCGAAAAATTAAAAGTTCAATTAAATGAATGATAAATTAAAATTAGCTGGATAATTTCCATTTGCATGATTTATCGATTCTCTATTTCTACCTGAGAGTTATCAATTTGGTGCTTTGGTCTCCACTAGCTCCTTTTATTGTAGGACAATTTTGTTTACAGAGACTTAATAATTCATTTATTTTGTTGTTTCTGTTGGTAAATGCTCATTTGAATTTTAAGTTTAGTAATCTTTCATAACGTGTTCTTTCCTTTACCATATTACTTGAAAATGTTCTCAAAACAATATTATAGTTTATCACAATAACTTCTGGGACAATTTATCGTCCAGCAAAATTTGTTATCATGACAGATCTAACAGCAGTATGAAAAACTAAACCTACAATAATTAATAAAAACTAAACAATGTTTTACTAATAAAGACTAATAAAAATGAGTAAGTATACTCTTAAAACAAACTGAATTAGACAAAAAGTCACAGTAACATAAAACTGTGACTGTCTGGGAGTCGGTACCTGTCTTTCGGTCTCCCTGGCGGGTGAGTGGGGCAGGCGGGGGGTGGAATGTCCAGAACTGGGAGGCGACGGAGACGCCAAGGTGGAGGACGTGATGGACGGGGTCATGTAGCCCCGTCCCACGCTGTCCCGACCCCCCAGTGAGGACGGAGGAAGAGACGAGGCATCAAGAGCCACGCTGCTGACCCGGCTCTCGATCTCCTCGGCCCGCAGCTCCGTGCTCTCCTTCTCCTCCTGAATCAGCCTGGGAGGAAAGAAGAGGAAAAAATAACCATGTTGATCTGGATGACTGGGGCCCAAATCCACCCTGGACCCTGAACACGAGTCTCTATTACATTTACTATCCTCCATAAACACACCAGCATTGTTTCCACTACAGGATTTAACAAAAGATAATATTTTTAGAAGATCAGAGAATAAAAACAGCTGCTAATTCTGCTTTGTTTGATGACATCACAAGAGGCACAGGAGCTGCTTTTTAAAGGGGCTATAATGTGTTTCTGCAGCAGTTCTGGATACAAGAAATACAGCTGAAGAAGGAAGTGGATTTAAAACATGAAATGAAAACAAAGGAACTGTACTCAGAAGAACTGAACTGATTGGTTGTTTTCTGCCTTTCGTGATGTCATCAGATCCATCTGTTCAGATGGTACTTTGAGTTTGACCTTATTGAACGTAGTGTAATAAAAGAATAGAAGTTATATGACTTTGTTCTACAACTTAGTATTTTTTGTGTGTTTTTATGATATAAAGCACTCCAAACTGCCTTGTTGCTATACAAATAAAATTGATTGATTGATATACAAACAAAGGAAATTTTAAATAAAAGCAAACAAACAAAAGGACGGTAGTAAAATATATTTACACGCTCAAAGGAGGAGATAGAAGTATGAGCTTATTTTTACACCCACCTCTCTTGCATCTGTAGCATCATCCAATAAATTACTATTCATGTTAACTTGGTTTTACCAAAATTTATATTTACTGCATATCGATAACTAGTACAGTGCATTCCTACATGCATTCCCATTTAAGCAAGCATCATTTTTAACGTTAAAAAATTCAGATACTCACTTGATCTCCTTATTTATGGCCTCCAGCTGCTCCTGCAGCATGATGGCCAGAGTCTGAACGTCCGTCTGTCCGCTGGGAGACAGAAGCTCAGACCCAAACAGAGTCTCTCTGTCCTCTTCATCATCAGAGCAGCCGCCTTCAACGCCGCCCTCAAACCCAGGAGGCAACATGTTGCTACTGTCCCAGTCTCCATACTGAGAAGAGAAGCAAACAGTCTTCCTCATGAATAATTAGAAATTAACTTTTACAACAAGCTGTCTTATCTTTACTCTTTAAGACAAATAAATTTAGTGAGTTTTAGATTTTGAACTTAAATGTTTGAGTTTGTTAAAGATAAGTTGTGTTAACTTTTTATTAAGAGTTGAATAAACAGATATTTTAGGTTAACACTTAAAAAACTGAAAGAAGAAAAAGACAGGAGTGGGAACTATTTCCCAGAATGCTTAGCGGCGTGTTTTTGTATCCTGAGATGAAGAGCGTTACTTTGATGTGACTCTGGTGTTATTAAGGCAAATGTTTATTTTAATGCAGCTGACAGTTTGCAAAGCTTGAGGATAATGTCCTGATCACACTGAATGTTTCTGAGCTCAATTCATTCAGATGTTCAATAAAATTCATCATCAGATCAGAAATTTGGTTCATGTGATTTGAAACTAGAAGTTAAATTATTCTACAGTAAAATAAGTTATTTTAACTTTACATTATGAGTAAAATATTAGAGAAATGTGTCTCTTTAACTAGACAAGGACAGGTTTTTTTTCTTCCATATTATGAAATAATTATTTGCTTTAAACTGCAGCATTAAGTTGAAACTCACAATGAACTTAAACAATGTTTAGACAACTTGTCTTTTGTTGTTAAATCAACTTCATAAACTTTAAAAGCAAAGCTATTTTCTTGTTGACTTAAATTGCATTTTCTAGGCAGCAGGTGGACTTTCATTTTCTAGTTAAACCAGCTTCTAATGTTTTACAGTGTGCTGTATGGGCCTGAGATGACCACCTTGCCACCGTCGTCCCTGGGAGGCCCCCAGCGGCCGCGGTGGGCCCGCCTGACCACCACCCCACTGGAGGAGTTGCCGTAGCCGGCCGGGAGCGAGCCCCCGCCCTGAGGGAACCGCAGCTCGGAGGCGCTCCCTGGAAGAGATCTTCGAAAAAGGGTGGAGGGAAGTGAGCTCACGCTGCCCGCCCTATGATGAGATCCAGAATTCATTTGTTATGCAACACTTACAGAAAATGACAACTTCCATTTTCAAGGAGGTGGTGAGAAGTGAAGGGTGACCTCCGTAATACAGTTCATCAGAGTTCACACACTCATCACGGACATAAATATGATATTGATTTGGGGTTTTAAAACAATGTGAAGGTTTTTCAGATTTAAAAAAAAAGAGGGAGTTTGCTGGTATTCTGAAAATAATTTTTCAGAAGTGATGTTTTGCTCTTAGTCTTCTTTTATTTCAAGGTGGAATGATTATGTAACAAAAATCAATGATAAAAAAAAAACCAGTCAGATGCGTTATTTACGTAAATCACCACACATGTAGGTCTGTCGCAATAAATCAATGAATCGTGTGATAAATTAAAGCATTGATCATTTCCATTCGGGTGATTGTTTATTTCCTCTTTTCTCTGTTTCTACCAAAAACTGTATGACAAAATTCTGCTCATTGGTCTCAAACAGCCATTTATTGAAGGGACATTTTGTTTATAGAGACTTCAGCATCCATTTTATTTGTTGTTTTGTTAATTTATTTTGGATATTTAAAATGTCTTCCAGTTTTGTTGTTAAATGTTAATCAATAAAGTTGTTTGTTACATCATTCCACCTCGAACTGCTTGAACAAGTCGTTCCAATTCATAATGACATTTATGTTTTGGATGAATGCATGTGGTGGTTTCAATAATTTCTTGATAGATCAGTGCTTGCTTATAGAGTGAAAACTAACAATATTAAGTTTTAGGAAAATAATTTTCATGGAAATTCAATAATTTTAGTCTGTAAACACAAGAAGGTTCAGTGAAACGTTGATGGAGGCTGACCTGGAGTAGGAGGAGCCGGGTCTGCCTCTCAGCTGATCCAGCTC
Source organism: Gambusia affinis (assembly GCF_019740435.1). Lineage (NCBI taxonomy): Eukaryota > Metazoa > Chordata > Actinopteri > Cyprinodontiformes > Poeciliidae > Gambusia > Gambusia affinis. The sequence continues at coordinate 21,700,797 of NC_057887.1, forward strand.
CAGTTGGACTCGTTCCAGCTCAGCCAGGAGCTGATCCTAAAGACAAACCAGAACAATATTCCAGTTTGTTCACTGGAATTTCACACTTAATATATGTTTAAATAAAAAAACTAAAAATAAAAACGAGGAGAACTGAGCACCTTGTTAGCGAGAAGATCGTCTTGGATTTTCTTCATGTTGGCCAGCTCCTCAGAAAGCGCATTCTGGCAGTGAAAGAGGAGAGCATTGTTAATTTTATTGCATTTTGCAAAACAAAGCTGACCTCTGACCTCTGGTTTCTCCTCACCTTCTCTTCCAGCGCAGCCATCCTCTCTTTGAGGTGCAGCTGAAGCCTCTCGTTGGACTCAGACAGAAGCTTATCCACCGTATCCGAGAGCCGTTTGTTGTGTTCATCGTTCATCTTTTCCCGCTGCCTGGCCTAAAATCAGGCAAAGAAAACAGAACTTGTCGTTAAAAAAAAGAAAGAAAAATCTCCGGCGGATGAAGCCAAAGAGAAAGAAAACGATGTTACCCGTTGTAGTTCTTGATTTTTCTCTTCAAGCTGGGCTTCCATTTGCCGTAGTCGCTCCTCAAAGTTTCCGTGGCGCTCCTCTGCCTGATAACAAATCACAGTTTTTAAATGATGACAGTATGATATAATAAACTGGAACTGAATGGAAGCTACACTCGTATTTTCTCATGCAACAACCACAAGCCAACAGGAAAATGTAGAAACCAGAGGAAACAGAGACACAATGCTCAATGCTGTTTATCACATGCAGAATCTCTGAAGTGTGTTGTGAAGAATTAAATCTGAATTTACAGTCAGAATTATTTTACAGTTTAGAATATTCAAGAAGGATTTTAGAGAAAATCAAGAAGGTTATGAACAACCCTGAACATCTGTGTCTTAGAAAAACAGTTTCTTTAGTCAGAGGCTCTTCAGATCCAGCAGATCTTAATTAATGAATAACAACAACATTTCATTTCCCCTAGAGATCAATAAATCGTTTTCAATTTGAACTGAACTGAATAGAATATAGTTTAACTTAACTCTGCCTTAAACATCCTAGGTAACTTCTGAAAGTTACTGGTTTCAGTGGATTTTATTTAGGCTATTAGTTTCTTATAAATAAGCAATTAGTAAGTAATTTTATGAAAATTAGTAAAATCAGAATCCGAATGTTTTGTAAAAATACTCATGGGAATTATTTTCCTCCCACTTCACAGCTGTACTACTTTATGCGGACTTTAGGATTAGATTCTGAGATTAAACGAAAAAATAGAATAATTCTGACTTTTCTCAGGATTCTGAAGATCTAGAATTTTAACTGTGTTCCATCACTTGGGTAATTTTTTACTTGAGTAAAATTTCTGGATTTTTTTACTCACTGAATGAAGAACAAAGAAAAATTCACCACACACAGACACACAGCTGCAGTGTGTGTTCAACTTTCTTAAGTTTTACATTGAAAGAAACTGACTTGGATTTTTTTTTTCTTTTGCCTGACTTATATATTTTCAATTTGGTCCTTAAAATGCCAAAATTCCCACAAACTTTATATTTTGGTACAAATGATAATGTAATTTCTAAATGTAAAATAGTTTGATCTGTTACTCTGTACCTGAGTCGACTATTTACCAAATACTTTTGTACTCTTAGTTGACGTAGTGCTCCTCTGGTGGAAACTCCACCAGCTCTGGTAAAACATGATCACCTTATTGAGAGCAGCAACTCTCTGAGCGAGCTGCGCCTCGATCTCCGGCAGCGTCTCGGCCCTCTGCAGCGTCTGCTGCAGCTTCTGCTTGGCCTCATCCAGACGCTCCTGCAGCTGCCGGTTCTTCTCCTCGCTCTGCACACAGAAAAGCAAACTCATGCTTATGAGCTCTGCGGCTGGAAAATACACCTCCAGATCCACTTTCATATTTGCTCTCAAACAGTCAGGTGGTTTTTTTTTGCCTGCTTAGAGGCAGATTTACTTGTCTGTACAGGGACTCCTTGCTGGCCAGCTCGTTCTCCAGCTTGTCTTTGATGTCATGGAGAGACGTCGCCTCCCTCTGGGCACTCAGATACCTGCAGGCAGTGGAAACCAACATGTTTCTGGTTCAGGTTGTCACATGCTTTAGTCTCAATTCTGGTTTTACAGGAGAGGAATAGGGACACGGGCTGCACAGTGGTGCAATTGGTAGAGCTGTTGCCTTGCAGCAAGAAGGTTCTGGGTTCAATTCCCGGATGGAGTTTGCATGTTCTCCCTGTGCATGGTGGGTTCTCTCCGGGTTCTCCTGCTTCCTCCCACAGTCCAAAAACATGAATGTCAGGTTAATTGGTCTCTCTAAATTCTCCCTAAGTGTGAGTGTGTGTGTGTGCGTGGTGTGTGTCCTGTTGTCTCCATGTTGCCCTGCGACAGACTGGCGACCTGTCCAGGGTGAACCCGCCTCTCGCCCGGAACGCAGCTGGAGAGGAACCAGCAACCCTCCTGACCCCATTAGGGACAAAGGGGTGTTCAGAAAATGGATGGATGGATGGAAAAGGGACACTGAAATTTTTTTTTTATCTGTTTAATTTAATCTCAAAAGATTAAAGTAAAAAATTATGACAAAGCAGGCAAAATTTTAAGAAAAGTCATAATTCTGAGATAAAAGACAGAATTTGTTTCATTTTTATTATTTTTTTTCAGCTGCCCTAATATTTTTCTGTATGCATCTAACCAGACTGCAAAAGAAATAAAAACAGGGCATTATACTATTTACTAATACTTATTTATTCATCATTGAGTCTTCTTTAGGAAGTCACACCTGCTATCAAATAAAATGAATCTGATTGACCTAAAAATAAAATTTAGGACCTACAGTAGGTTTTTCTTGTGCTTTGCTCTTTTCCACCCCTGAACAAAAAGCGATAGTTTCTATAGAGGTTACAGAACTGCAAAGAGTTCAACTTGTAAAGGTATCAGTCAGGAGGAGGGTACAAAAACCGTGTGTTGTCTCATCGATAATTTGAGAAAACATGGATTGATGTTACAAAAAAATGAGATTGCTCCTAAATTAAAGAAAAGAGAAGTTGGAAAGTAGCCAAAGACAGATCGAAACATTGAAGGAGTGGCAAAAATTTATGAGAAAAGCTTTTTATGTGACGATGGATGAAACTTCCATCTTCCAAATAAGTCAGAAATGGCCTAGCATAAGTTCAGAAGCACATCTGAGGAGGTGCCAGAAACATTTCTTCAAAATCTGATATATTTGAAACACTTTAGCAAGGTAGAGTGGGATTCCAAATCAAAAGTTGCTTCAACACTTTACACTAGCATCAAGCTAGCTCACAACAAACACGGCATGAGCCAGTGTGAATTCAAATTGCCTTGTAACTGAAGATCCATCACAGCAGTTTGCTTGGTTTTCCACTTGCCACTTTTGGCCACTTTACACAACCATTTCCAACATTTTCACCTAAAATGTAAATTTTTTCATTGAAATGTGTAGAATACGTTACAGTAAAGGGGGAAAAGCTTTTGGAAACCAACACAAACTCAGTGATTTTGCACTTAGACATTTGGTTATGTTCTTTTACCTTCGCTCTAGCGTTGTAATTCTCTCTTCCATGTCTTCTCTTTGGCAGAGAGCCTGTAAAAAGCAGCAGTTCAGGTTATTCTATCCAACAACGCAGCTGTTATTGTGCAGCCCTGAAAACTGATTAATGCTAACAAAAGGAGAAAATATGCATTTCTGCCCTCCGTAAGCATTCTGTTTAGACTCTGCAGTGTTACTATTCACTCCTCTCTTTGCATATATTTGGGTCTGAAATATCAGTAATCCTAATAAATATAGAAAATCTTTTAACTGTTAAACAATTCCTGATTTCCTGCTAACCCAGCCCCAGAATAACCCGGTGTATTATTAGCCGCTATGCCCACAGAGTCTGGATCTACCCCGGGAGTCCCGGGTGCTGAGACAGCTCCGGGTCCGGGCCAGGAAGGGACAGATTGGTGCAACAGACCTCCTTCACTTCCCTTTGGAGCTTCTGATTGGCCTCCTCCGTCTTCGTCACCTCCCTCCTGGCAGCCGCAAGCTGTTCCTCTATTTCTCCAACCTAGTGTGAGAGAGAGAAAACGCCACACACTGAACCTGCAGAATTCACTATTATCTGCCACAGCATTAGGTGTCAAACTGAAACAACAGCGACTGATGACAATCTTCATCTGGTTAATGTACAAGCACATTTTTTAAAATCCTCAGTCAAACCATTTTTTTGTATGTCAATAATTATATAAATCAAGATTAGGCAAAAAAAAAAAAATTTTTTTTGGCTGATATCCAATATTTCTGAAGCTTTTTACTGCAAAAGTGTAATTTGCCACTAGAGGGAGAAGATTTTCTGTTTAGGGAGCTGTTGACCCTTTGCACGTGACGTCACGCTCTTCAGAAATCTGCTCCGCCATGATGGACGACAAAACAACCAATGGGTTTCTTTAAAGCCTGTCACAAAACAAGCAGCAGGTAGCCAAACGTCGCTTCTATTTAGTTGATCTCACTTTAAAAATGGTCACAGGTCGCTCAGCGGTCGGCTGCACAACAGAGACAGATAAAAACCAAACTTGTCATTTTATTGCATAACTTTTAATGAGGAAAATACTGCAGACGATAGTGGTCGTTAATCACAAAGACTAGCGGCCTCGGTGAAATCGCGGATTTGTAGCGAAGGCTTTTTACAGGGTAAGAAGATTAATATTCATATATTTTATAAGTAAGTATGATTAGAAAGATATCATTGCATTGTGGATAAGGTGCGCCTAACTATTGGTAACCATGGAGACAACGCCGCACCGTCATGTAGCCTAGCATGTAAAAAAACTGGTAAGCATCTCGTCTTTTGTACGTTTTCATGTTGCTGCGGAGTAAAGGGAAACTCTGTTTATGACATAGTGACATAAATCATGTGCTGGGAATTCAGGTAAAGTATTTTGATGAACACGTCAGGAGGGAGGAGGTATGGGTCGGTTTCTAAGCTAGCTGTTTACAACTTTTGCCAATCCCGCCGCCTATGAGCCCCACTCAGGTGTGTTACGTTCACAGACAAATTAGCTTGACTGAAACAAGTAGAAACCATGAATAAAACAACTTTGGAAAACAATTTCAGACGCTCTGTTCAATACTCCCGTCCCTCATTTTCGACGTCCGTCATGGCACCTAGAATTATTTTTAGTAACGTAGAAAATGTTAATTAAAAGTTGGCATCCCTGCTATAGAGAGCTGGAAACCTGTCTCCTCTGAGGCTCAACATGAGGCACACTCACCTGTCGGCACATGAGGGCCAGCCTCTCCCTCAGCTGGGACAGCTCAGCTTTCTGCCGCTCTATCTCCCCTTCCCTCTGCCTCTCCAGCTCCCCGTCCTCCAGCCCAGACGAGGGCCCGTTGGGGAGCCGCTGGAACGAGGACGAAACAGCAAAAAAAATGAGTAACAAAAAAATAATAATAATGAGTTTGGATCTTTATTTAAACTTCGGAAGAGGTGGAAAATCACACTGACACACCATGGTACCCAAAATCTACTTTGCTAACACGTACACAAAGACAACTGGAACCAACATGCAGAAAACCCTCCCTTACATCTTTCCCGCCGTCCACCCCTTGTTGACGTCTTTTAATTTGGTCTCTTAAAGAGATTACCTGAAAAGAGGAAGACAAAAAGTCCAAACAGAAACTTCGGATTAATGATCACGCTAAAGGAGTTGGAGGAGTTGGTTTGTATCTGAGCTTACCTCTTGAGAAGATGCTGCGAGCTGATCTTCTAACATGGACACCCTCTCAAGGGCCACACGGAGCCGCTCTCGAACCTGATGGGGAAAATACACAATGACCCAGGTAAGATGGCCGCCGTGGTGCTGAACTTTATGTTAAGCAGGAACCTCAGGAGCCATGACAGTTGAGTAAAGGCGGATAAACTCACGTGTTTCACCAGCGTTTTTACAACTTCTATTTATTTCCACTTTAAATTCAGCTCAACTCAGAATGATTTAAATAGAAGGCGGCATTTTAAGATATTTGCTGTTATTTCGAAGTATTTTTGTTAGGAAAAGAGTGAGGGGGGAAAAATCAATAAAAATATTAAATCAAATTTGGTTTAAAAACATTTTTTGATTTTACAACATGGCAAAGAAACAACTTGGTCAATGATCTATATTTGATGATGCTTGCTGTTTAAATCGGCATAACAACAACTAAAAGACAAAGTGGTGGTAAAGTTACTAAGAAACAGCACTAACAAAGTTGGTTGAAATTTTTGGCCAGAATCAACTTTTTAAATAAAATTTTGCTGCCCTGATGAAAATAGGGAATAATATTTTTTATCAGGCACTGGATGGACTACTAATAATCTAGTGTTTACAATAAACCCAAAGCAGAAAGACATTAAGAACATTTAAGTTCAGAAGTAATTTCATTATTGTGACATTCGCCAGCATTAATCTTAATATTATTTATGAGACATATCGACATTAACAGCTGTAATCACTTACTTAATGTTTACTTAATTTAGTCGTTTCTTGCCGTCTGAAGTTTAATAACGCACCGGCTCTAATTTGAAAGACATGTTCTCCTGTCTTCCTGGTTTTGAAAAAGAGCAAAGAGAAATTTGGCCTTTGTGTCAAGTCATATTAAAAATGCAGGTAAATAAAAAAAAATCATAACTAATTTAAAGTTTCTAAACACTCTGATCACAAATGTTTTTACCCACTGAATGAATTTATTCAAATTAAAAGTTTATCTTTTTATGTAAATGGTTGAGACTGAGACTGTCCTATTGGGCTTGTTAAATAATAATTTTTTCATATTCCTGTTTTGTTCTTTGACTAAATTCTCTCCATCCTCCAGTAGCTAGATGCCGTGTTTGGTTGATGCTTCATTTAAGGTCAGGCAGCACGCAGGCACCTTCAGAGCATCTCCACACTAACTTTAATGAGAGCAGGAAGGAAAGTAGGGTAAGCCTGGATGATTTGCTGGAAGATGGAAGGAAAGCAAATATATTTCACCGCTGCATTGACCCACCTTCTCGTCCAAGGCTTTGTGGTGCTCAAACAGGGATTTGAGAGCCTTGAGGACTTCCACCTCGCTGGACACGCCTGCAGGGGACTGGGCTTGCCTCTTCACCACCGTCATCCTCAGGCTGCGCTCGTGGCGGGACACCAGACACTCCAGGTGCTCCAGCAGCAGCTGCAGGATGTAGGGGGAGAGGGAAGAGAACATCAGGAAACGTCGCAGCTCAGAAGATGAGAGGAGGAACCGGGCCGGGCAAATTATTCACTCCACGTAAATGTTCTCACATTTTATCAAATAACAACAACATTATGTGATGGATTTTATGAGACAAACCTTCACAAATAAATGCAAAATTGAAACGTGGTTGAAAGTGGATGTAAAATCTCACTTAGAAAAACCTTAAAGACTCATAACACATTACATTTATCAACATTTTGAATAATAAGGACCTTCTCCTACTGCTATTTTTAATTTACTTTTTATACTTTTATAATAATTATGTTTTAGTTTCCTTGTTTTGCAAGTACTGTTTGCATTGATTACATTTTTTGTATTTATTTGCTAATTTATTTATGATGTTAAATCGTTTTAGCCTGGTCCAGAGACAACAGGTGAAAAGTACCACCTTGGCTGATTCTGATGCATTTACAAAAATGTTAATTAACATGCATTTTCCCTACCAAATAAATTAAATAAAATTAAAATTAAAAGTAGCATTAGATAAAATACAGTGCAAGCCACTGTGTTTGTTAAACGGAGTCAGAATGCAGAGATCCATTGCTTATATTAATAAGTAAATTATCATCTGAAACAAGGTGGTGGCAGCATCATGCTGTGGGGAAGCTGGTCACAGTTGATGGAAAGTCGAAGATGTACGTTCCAGCAGAAAAACTAAGAGGAACCCTCAACCTGAGCACAATCCAACAGTTTAGATCAGAGCATGTTCATGTGTTAGAATGGCTCAGTCAAAGTCCAGACCTAAATCCAATGAAGCATCTCCTTTTGCAAGGGAGAAAATATCAAAAATAGTATTTCCAATTAGGGATACACAATATATCAGCACCAACATCGGTATCGGCCGATATGAGTAATTTTTTTTGACTTATCGGTATCAATCCGACAAATAAAATTGGGCCGATATGAACAACCGATATTTATTTTTATCTGTTTCTGGTTGGGGGTTTTTCCGGTAGTGAAATAATAAAATAATATTGGCAAATATTGGTTATCGGCCACAACAAAAATATTTGTATCGGACATCAATATTGGCCCAAATTTTCTTATTGGTGCATCCCTATTTCCTGTGTTTTTTATTATTATCCATCAATAATAACAATGAATCAAAGTTTTTATGATAATTTTTTCACAATAAATGCTGGTCCCTAATCCGAGACTGGCACTAAGACACGTTTAAAGTTTGTCATGTGGGAAAAGGAGAACGTTTAAGGAACAGTTTTACAAAAGAAATTAAAATAACACAGAAAGAGGAAAAATAAAAACATAGGAAGACAAAGAAGGAAGTAGAGTTAGAATGTGAATGGGCAAAAGACGAGATAATTAGGAAACAGGCGGCTTCACAGCCACACAGCCACAGCGGGGTGAGCAGCGAAGTCAGAGGCCGCTATGGCGCTAATAGCCAAAATGGCCGCTAAACATCTTACACGTGTGTTGTTTCTCTCCGCCTTGAGCTCAGCGATTTCCTCCTCCCTCTCCAGAAGCTGCTCCCGGCAAACGTTCAGCTCCTTAGTCAACACAGCGAACTCCTGTGAAACACGCACACACACACACACACACACACACACACACACTGCAGTCAGGAGCCGGAAAACAAACAGACTGAATGTATGTATGTATTACTCTAAATGTGGCTAGGCTGCAATGAGACAGAGCAAGGTATACAAAAAAACAATAAATAAATTGTGATTTCTGCAAAACTAAGTATAATTGGCTGCTTCAAGGATTCACACAAAAAAAGCTAAAAATATACACAACTAAAAGGCTCCCAGAAACACGTTTAGCGAGACTCCGGAGACTAAAGCTGTAGGTTGTACATGATGTAAAGCTACATAACAATTAGGTGAATCACTGACACAGATTCTCCCGGTGAACTCTTCTTCATGGACAGATTACATCACGCTGTTACACAACGGGCCGGCGGCGCGGCGCTCGGCAGAGACCCCCAAAACAAAGCATCAAACGGCGTTTATGACACCACTGGGAATACATCTGCAGCGCCCGGATGCAAACAGGACGCCGCGTCCTGCGTGATCTTTCCAAAGCCCTGCACCATATGTGGTCATTTGTCATTCACGTCTCCATAAAACACGCCTACGGCTGCAGCTTAGCGCCGGCGGCTGTTCGTAAAGACGCCTCGCGTGTTTCAGGTGTGTGCACCGGCCTGATTTATGGTTAGAAACAGAGTTAAGCAGATAAATATAACTCGTTTGTGTTTGAAAGGGAGGAGAGTAAGACGGAGAGAGATGCATGCAGATGGTGACGCAGTGGGTTCATTGGCCATGGGCCTTATGGGATTGTTTCTTGTTTGGATCGGGGTCAGCTTCTCAGTTGGCCTTTATCGTCTCCTTGTCTTTTCTATGGAATCTCAGTCTATCTGTCTTTGCATCACTTTTTCATCTAAAGTCCTTTTATCATTCTAATCAGACATACTGTAAAATTTTTGAGCTGCATTTAGTTGTCTACAGTTGTCTACTCTTTATGTCAAATAAATTTAATGAGTTTTAGATTTTGAACCTAAATGTTTGAGTTTGTGAAAGATAAACTTAGAGCAGTAAGTTGTGTTAACCTTTCATTCATTTTGTCAGTCAAGAGTTGAATAAACAAAAGTTTTTACGTTAGCACTTAAAAAACTGAAAGAAGAAAAAGACAGGAGTGGGAACTATTTCCCAGAATGCTTAGCGGCGTGTTTTTGTATCCTGAGATGAAGAGCGTTACTTTGATGTGACTCTGGTGTTATTAAGGCAAATGTTTATTTTAATGCAGCTGACAGTTTGCAAAGCTTGAGGATAATGTCCTGATCACACTGAATGTTTCTGAGCTCAATTCATTCAGATGTTCAGTAAAATTCATCATCAGATCAGAAATTTGGTTCATGTGATTTGAATAAAATGATTCTACAGTAAAATAAATATTTATTTTAACTTGATATTGTGAGTAGAATAATAGAGAAATGTGTCTCTTTAACTGGGTGAGAGCAGTTTTTTTCTTGCATTTTGTGAAATAATTATTTGGTTTAAATTGCAGCATTCGAGATTAATGAACTTAAAAAACAATGTTTAGACAACTTGTCTCTTGTTGTTAAAACAACTTTATGAACTTTAATTTCTAAGTTAAAGCCAAAATAATTTTCTTGTTGACTTAAATTGCAATTTCAAGGCAGCAGGTGGACTTTCATTTTCACGTTAAACCACCTTCTAATGTTTTACAGTGTGGGGTTTCCCCCATAAATCCAGCCAATCTGGGTCATAGGTCGCCTCAGCAGTCCACCAGTTGACCAACTGTGCTTAAAAAATATTAAAACTTTGAGCTTTACATCATGTTATAATTTTATTTCTTCAACAAAATCATACCTGAAGTCTTGCTTTCATTCTTTCACACGTTTGAGAAATCCTTTAATCACCATGGCAACCATTCACCTGTGCAAAACACCCAGGTGGGCCTCGCTCTAACTTGGAGGCATAGCTTCTTCCCCATCAGCTCCTTTAGACTACCCAGTAGCAATTAGCAAACACCTGATTGAACTGCACATCTGAGCTCATTATAGGAGCTACTTCCCAGAGCAATGCTGGTAAAAACGTTGTTAAAGGGTTAATAGAGGAGCCATGTTGTGATGACTTCTTGAGTGAGTTTTGTCTTATTTCAAGTGTACTAAGATATTTGCACTAGAAACCAAACCTAAAATACTTGGTAAGATTTTGTATTTTGCAACATTTTTATAACAACTGATAAAGTGGCACTTTGTGCCTGGAAAACACATAATGCTGCCCCTGTAAGGCTCTACCTCTCCCATCCATCCGAACCAGCGCCTTACCTGGGGCAGAGCGATGGACAGCTGCCTCTGGAGCGACTCCTTCTCGTGGCCGAGCTCGCGGAGGCGGAGTTGTGCCGTGCCCAGGCTCTCCTGCGTTTCCCTCAGGTTCTCCAGCAGCCTCTCCCTCTCCGTCAGCATGTTGACCATCAGAGACTCCAGGTTCCCCGTGCTGCCTCCTTCGTCCCCCCTGGGCTCCCTGCTGCTGAATCCCCCTCCGCCCATGGCTCCGGCGGGGCCCCCGGCCACCCCGGCCCCGGGCGGAGAGGTGGGGCCTCCGCCGCTGCTGCTGCGCCCATCCTCAGATATGGTGGGCATCACCTCGCACATCATCATGAGACCACGGCGTGAGAGTGGAGTTAGTGAAGAAACCTAATGGGGGGATTGTACGTGCAAAAACTCTCTTGGTTTTTTTTATTTGCTCGTACTAAAAGTTAGATGTATAAAATATAAATCTTTACATCTTCCAAAAATAGCACCCCTTTGGTTGTCTCTACATCCACTTCTTCTTGAGTTTATTGCTGTTGTGTTTGCTCTCTTTGCTTACTAGTCTTCCATCACAAAGTCCTGACCTACATGGGAAATGATCCGAATGTTCATGCGGCAAATAACGCAGCGATGCCCTTCCAGGGGGTATCTAGGGTTGGCCAGGGACATGGAAGGGAAAGGGTTAAGGACCAGGAAGGGACAAAGGTGGGCCTGTCGCTTTAAATGGTTTCCACAGAGCTACTCACAGCACCAGCAGGAAGAGCTGCAAAACAGAGCAAGCGTAGCATTAGCTCAGCTAGCAGATACTTCAAAAGAACTGCAACACACAAATAAGAAAGGACAGAACAACATACAAAGACAGAATGACGTACGACAGAGGAAGCTGGCAGAATTACTAGATGATTGCTTCCACTCAGAATTTTGCTCAAAAGAAACTAATAGATTAACATCTTAGTAAAAACCTAAATTATATTTAAAAAAGTAGCGATTCTAATTCTAATATACTTCTATTGTCGTGCTTCAGGATCTCAGATTGCAAAAAAATGACAGTCAGCATTCCTAAGCCTGGAAACCTTCCAGGTCTGCAGGATGACAGAAACAGGAGTGTGCAAATTAGGACTGAAGCAATTAATCTGATTAATTGTGATGAATTGATTAGTCAAGTAATCGTTACATAATGTGTAATTAAATAATCGTAAATGGAGTATACAGATTCTACAAAAGCGTGACAGAACACTCAGAGTAGTAATTAAGCCAAAACTGTACAAAAATATATATACATACAGCATAACAATAACAGGATATGTTCTTCTGGATCAAATTTGGTTCAAATTCTGTAACATTTTAGATTAAAAAGAACATATGGGCAGTCATTTAACATTATTTTTATTAACATCACATTTCTTTAGTCAAAATAGATTTTTTTAATTGGTCTGGTGTAATATTCTAATCTTAAATGTTTTTTTATTAGCTGTATTAGCTGCAAGAAGAAAATTATTGCAATTAACAGGCATTTGGGGTTTTACAACATCAATTTGTGTGTAATTAATCTACATAATGTATTTTTTCTTTGTGAAATTAGTTATTGGTAGTAAATTAACTCAATAATTTATTGTTTTTAGCTACGTTCACACTGCAGCCTGAAGTGACTCCCGATTCAAATCGGATTTTTTTTTTTTTTTCTTTTTTACCGTGGTCGTTCACATTTCCAAATATAAGTGACTTGTCTCCAGTTGAACCGCAAACGACCTATAAGTTCCCGCATGCGCAGTAGAGGGCGCAGTAACGTCACACATAGAGAGCGTGCTCAGTGTTTTGTCAACCGCTGTAAAGTAGAAGAAGAGCTCAGTGTTTGCGGAAGTAAACATTTATTCTTACGGTGTAGCATATCTTACGATTTCTTAGTTGTTATCCGACCGGAGCCAGAACATTAACAGTTAAATCTTCGTTATAATCCGTCCTGGTTGTTGTTTTTCTGAAAAACTTGAGTCAAAATTCTGAAAATATGACGACAGCCAATCTATTTATGACTGTAGAAACAGCTGACTCTCATAAAGCAAAGTTCATCTTAAAAAACAAATGTATTTTACATGTTAATTGCTGTCTATATTTCAGTTACAGTGCTCACAAAAACTGGAACGTTTTTCCAGTTTTCCCTCATTAAAGCCACAAACTGGTGGAGTTTGTTGGGATTTTATGTGGAGGACAAGTATAAAGAAATGCATAACAGTGAAGTGGAAGGAAAGGAACGAATGATTTTCACAAATATGTACTAAAATGAATCTGAAAAGTGCGGTGTGCATTTGTATTCAGCCCCTTCCGTGACAGCCTTCACTGCAAATCCATAATTTAAAGGCATGACTTTTATCATTTAAAGACACACCAGAACAATAGTAACCTTTTAAGCTCATTTCTATATCATTATTTCTAATTGTTTATTTTTTCCTCTTCTAAAATTATGTTATATAATATAAACTATAATAAATATAAATTCGGATCTATTTAATGTGCTTAAATAAATCAGAATTTTGCTCTAATAATTCCATTAAAAAAAATTAAGTCAGAATACTATTGAAATTAATTAAAATGAATGATAAGTCCAGATATGAAGCATCTGACTTCACTGCAGGCAAACTGTAGTGACAATATTTGGACTTAAAAAATGTTCCAACATAATATTCACAGTCAGCAAGCAGCAGCTTTGTCAGCCACGATTTTCCCACAACATTTGCTTAGGTTAGGCGTTTATAGTTGACTCCCTTTTTAAAGCGTCTGCTTTTCCCAGAAGCTTTCAGGGGAATTTGAGGAGGAAGGAAGTGACGTGATGTTGAGTCAAGCACTGTAATGTGACAGAATTAATGAATAAGAAATGGTTTAAGGGAAATCAAAAGCAGAAGAGGTCTTTGATCTGTAAAAACCACAAGCTGGCAATGTTTTTATAATAATTTCGTTCCGGGCAACAAAAGAAGCTTAGTGCTGATTTTTAAAAGCAGCTTCTGTTGCTGAGAGTGTTACAAAAACTCAGCGTGTACAACTACAGGAAAAGTTCAGCCTGATGATTTATTTGGATTTATTACACATCTGTAAACATTATCCAACTGCATCTGAGAAGTTGACCAAGAATGTAGTTAGAGAAAGACTCGGCCGGTCACAGTAACAAATTTTCTTGGAAGATAAATTGTTCCAGAAGTTATTGCGAGAAACAATAATATTGTTATTTTGAGACCATGTTCAAGTGAAATTATGGTAATGGCAAAATAATAATGCAAGAGCACATTGTGAAATATTAGTCAACTTTAAATCTAATGAACATTTGACACTGGAACTGGAATCATTTTTAATATCCAAAATACATAAATAAAACAACAAATAAAATTAATTTGGAAGACTTTGTTAACAAAAAAGGTTTAGTTGAGACCAAAGCACCAAACTTACAAAACCTCTTCCAAAATTATGTTATATCTTAAATAGATCAGAATTTTAAAAATACCCTTTTTAAGACAATGGTATTTAGTTTAAGAGTTTACATAAAATATTCTCAGTCTAGTTGTCAGAGAAATTGGAGCTCAATGACACTGAGGCCAATGTGTTTCAGAGTAAAAATGCTGAAATTTAAATTACTTGTTAGAAGCCATTCTTTACCAGTATGATGAATTAAAGCCTGACTGGAGTCACCAGAGTGCTTTTAAAGCCCCAGAAGGAAGCCGGTTTGTTAGGTCTCCAAGAGAGACAATAACTCAACTGACTTCTGCATTTTTACCGCAGAGAGGACCATTTGAATCTTATATTCAAGCTGAGGTATTGACTGTAGATAATATTTTTGTGGGTGGACTAAAATTTAAAAGTGTCCATTATCCTTCTATTAATATTTATATTTTAATTAATTAATTTTCTCTTCATTTTTTAAGGTTTTCTTCCGCTACTCTAGTGAGAAGAAGATATAACAACAACATGCCTTAGCAATCTGATACAATCTGACAAGGAGATTCAAATGAGAATTTTAAGAAGATATTTAATCTTTGTCACTAAACCTGAATTCACTGATTGTTGCATAAGCACTTCATTGGAAAACAGGCTGCAAACAGGGAAACGGTGTAAGAGGTCTTTCAGCAACGCTTTGCATTCATGCTAACTCTTCTCGGTGTTTCAGCGTGCCGAGTGACGAGGCTTCTCTGGGAAAGCAAAGCTGAATCAGTCCAGACCAACATTACTGTGCAGGCTGCAGTTTGGAGTGAAGCGTCAGCTGGGAGGTCATGACCTCTGTGTTTATGGATGTGTAATGAAAGAGAGGGTGGAGGACAGAACAACAACTTGTAGTGTCCTCATTAAGCAATAGCTTTGTCTTTAAAAGGTTTTTTAGTTTGTTGAAGGCAGTAAACCAGAAATTGCAAATTTATGTTTCAATTATTGTAGGAAGATTTTCAAAAGGAGTGTTAATTTTCTACCATTCTTCCAGAAGAGCATTTAGAAGTGGAGACACATTGTTGATGTTACCATTATGAAATAGCTTACAATTAAGCATTGGAAAAGCTCAATGTGATTTTCACATGAGGCGGAGCGTTGTTGTTAGCAGCTGCTGAAAGTAACTAAAAAGTTACTTTTAGTGTAATTTAGTTACTTTCCAAATCAAGTAGTCAGTAATATAACTAAGTTACTTTTTCAAGGAGTAATCAGTAATCCGATTAAAGTTACTTTTTCAAAGTAACTATGCCATCACACAGTGGTGACAGTTTTAACAAATACAAAATCAACATATTTTTGCAAAAGTTTTAAGGGAATCGGAGCCGATCGATTGGTGCAGCCGCAGCGTCTTGTTGTGCTGACATATTGCCAACCTGACGATCAGCCCCTCACTATAATTCCCTTCACATCAAATTTTACATTTAACTCAGGCAGGAACATGAACGCCCAAACCCAGACTCCAGACTTCAGGCAGAATTTATTGGTGAAAACAGGAATCCTCCAGCGCTCCAGTCTTTACTCCAGTGCATCTGATGTTATGTATGGCCTGAGCAAAGCTGTTCAGCAATAAAAACCCAGTTTTTAAAGATCCCCGTTTCTGTTCTTGAGCTAATCTGAAAGCTACATGAGGCTTCAGGGCCGGGGTGTCCAAACTTCATGGCAATGTCAAGTTGCAACTACTCTGAGGGCCACAAAACGTATCATTATAATCGCAAAAACAATTTTATTTTGTTATTTTTACTCGCTAAATAATCTAAACACACAATATTTTGATTAAATAAGCAAAGCAGTCAGATATTTGTAGTTCTTTGTTGACGTAAAACAAAAAAGGGTGTTTCGGGTTTGCCAGATTAAAAAAAACAAAACAGTAAATCAAAAACAACATTTTTCATCTTTTTCTGGATATTTTGTCTCTTTTTAGCGACAGAAACAGTTTCTGGCTCGGTTTTTGGACCCCGTAAAAAATAAATTAAATTCAAAGCAAAACCCTGGATGAATACTCTGTGTTGTACATTTTAAGATTTTAACCAGCAAACCAGTTTTATGCTATCCTTGAAATGTAATGAAGGGCCGCCCCAGAATTGTTCAGAGAGCCGCAAATGGCCCCCGGGCCGCACTTTGAATACCCCTGCTTTAAGGTGCATTGACTCTGTGGAGTCGTTGCGATCGTTCCCGGAGACTGGACCATATTTAGCAGCGAGGGTTTGGTGCACAGATGGCATCACATCACAGTGTTACATGCAGAAGCCTGTAATGCTGTCAGCAGTGCTGGACTTTATACACCAGTCACAACTGAAGTGTTGGAAACACATGAATTTAATCATTTGGATTCATAAGCCGATACCTCAGGTAACATTAAATGATATATTAAATTATACACACAGGAATCATTTTACTAATAAGCTAAAATCTGAAAACATCTGATTGTAGTTTCTTTTTTTTATTTAGGTGTTTCAGAGTAAAACAAAATCTCAAGCTTTTATGTGATGATTTTACTGTTTCTTCTTCTTTTGTTCTTTGTATAAATACTTATTGTACAGTGCTTTATGATTTTAAAGTTTTATTTTTAATTTGGCTAATTTTCATTTCTAGTCCCATTGGCAGGTTGGTGCTAAAGCACATTAAAAACAGAAGAAATAAAAAACACAAAATGAAGCTATGGAATAAAAAAAATAATAAAACAAACATAAAATCTAAACATGTCTAAAGATCTATTTACTGACAGTTTTGGCTTTTCAAGAACCAGTTTTTATAATTTTTGAAGGGTTTGCATATTAATTCTCACCAGAATTTTAAGATTTTCATTTGCTAATTGAACATCATGTCATTATTCACTTCTTTGTGTTTATCTGTCACATAAAAACCCAGTGAGAAACATAAGTTTGTGGTTGTAATGTAAACGTGGAGCAGTCAGTGTGCATCCTGCTGAACAGGAATGTTTTTCTGACTGTGGGCGAGCACATGTGATTTTATGGCATAGTTGTCCACACCATCATCATCATCATCATCATCATCATCATCATCATCATCATCATCATCATCATCATCATCATCATCATCATCATCATCATCATCATCATCATCATCATCATCACATTCAGTCATGCATCCTATCCAGAAGTTGACAGAAGAGCTGCACAGAGCAGGTCTTGTTATTAAGAAGAGCTTTATGTTATTAAATCCACCGTGTGGGTAAGAAGGAAAGCGTCTGCTGTGCCTGTGATGTTGCTGCTTGTGCAGTTGTGTGATTGTGTGTTTGTTTGTGTGTGTGTGTGCGTGCGTGTGTGTGTGTTGGTGGGTGAGAGAAAGAGAAAGAGAGAATGAGATAGAGAGAAACACGCTCCTCCACCAGTTACTGGGGCGGGGGAGCGAGCAGGAAGCTCCACACTGAGGCGGCCTCTCTCTGTAACGTTAAATCACGTTCACGGTGCGCCTGAAATGCGGTAGTAATCGCATTTCAATAGAAGCAGATCGACTAATAATCAGCCCCCGTCCTCCCCCCTCCCCTCCCTCTCTGTCCTGTCCGCCCCCCATCCGCCCCCAGTATGGAGCGGTGCGCCCCTGCGGAGCCAGAAACGCATCACTGGAATCAGTAAGCGGGTTCGGAAGACGGCAGACGGGCTGAGGAGGCTGGAATGAGAAGCACCTGGATCCCGGAACATCACACAGCTGACATGTCGACTGATCTGCTGCACCTCCATGTCTGGATGGAAGGAGGAAAGACCATTTGGTGAGGAGCGCACGAGCGCGCACGCGCAAAACTCCGTCCCTATGGGAATCTTGTTGGATGTATAACTGAGGGATCTCCTGCCCATCCTTGCACTAAACGACAGGAAGGAGCCGGAATGCGGTTCGGTTCTGGTCCGGCAAATAAAACATCACCAACAACAATCAACAACAACCCCACAGAGGCAGCGGCAGCTCGAACTGGGTGGTGTAATTGCCCAGCTCCCAGTGGCAAAGAGCTTAGTTGCAGCCATGATTAATTACAAGCAACACATTCTAGTAGGCCAGCATTCAGAGGCATCTCCTGGTGATGTTCCGGAGCCCTGCTCCTCTCCTCCCCTCCGCCCTGTCTTTAACAAACCCATCACCTCTCTGACTGGATGCAAAGGGAGTGTGCCCTAAATAAATGCTGCTGTCTCAGTGTTGCCAACACACCTGTCAATCCCTGACGCGGACAAAAGCAGCGAACGTTGCACAGTTGGTCTGATGCGAGCCGAGACTCCCTCCAACACGCACATACATGCACAGACCGAACCGCCTGCCTTCCGCGGCTTCACATGCATTCACCAGTACGTGCACATTTCTCTTCTGCATGTCCTCTCTCTTTTTTTTCCTCTCTTGTCAACAGAAACTGGGTTGCGATGGGGCGGTGTGAAGTTGCATCCTTACCACAGTCATCACGGGGAGTCTGGAGTGTCCATGTTTGATGCTGGAATTAAAAAATAAATAAATAAATGTTTTTAGAAACCCCTTATCCATCCATTTCGGTGTGAGCGCCGCTCTCCGAAAGTAGCCTTCGCGTTATTTCCCCCCACTCGTGAGGCGGGAGGCGCGGAGGGCGCAGGCAGGGAGAGACGAGTCGCCACCTTACCACACAGACTCCCCCTCTGCCGGATCGGAAGGTAATGGGTCTTAAAGAAACATTCTCTCAGCATTCTCCGCATCTCTGTGATTTACGCGCGCGCGACACGGCGCGGGCGCGCGGGCGGTCATTGGCCAATCAAACAGCTGATTGAATATACAGTTACCAGAGACAGGCCGAGTCTTTTCCTCCAACTTCAACACTCTGCCTTTAAAAAGAGAAAATGGTGTCCAATTCACCACATTAAGTTAAATATGAGCTAAAATCAGAATTAATTCTGTACAGTTTCATAACTGGGATCAACTGGGATCAACTGGGATCCTTTTGAATGAACTGGAATTATTTTTGTGTAGTTTGTTGAGAATTTCCCTCAAATACATAAACAGAAAACTAAGTGTTATTATTTTCAACATTTAATATTTGTTGTCATCTGAATAACAGATGTTGCGATCGATTGTCATTTGGATTCAGGTCTGGGCTTTGACTAGGCCATTCTAACACATTAATAGGCCATTTATTGTGAATTTCTGCTGAATAAATAAACTGAATTGAATTAATAAGTTAATTGGAAAACTACCTGTTGTTTTCTATATTTCGTATTCTTTCTCATCTGAACAGCAGAAGTTGCAATCAGTTGTCATTTGGATTCAGGTCTGGGCTTTGACTAGGCCAATATGTATCTAATCTATTCTACAGTATCTTTGTGCTACATTAGAAAGTGAACCTCCATCTTCCGATCATCTCTGATAAGTTTTGTTGTCCCTGTTGCTGCTGCCACCACCGTGCTTCAGTATGCTTCTTCACTGTGTTTCAGTGATTCATGCTCTGTGATCTATGGCCAATCTAGTAACTGGTTAGTGATGCAGGAAGATATTTATTATTACTTGACCCAGGATGTTATTTCTTGAAACTTCTGCTTTCTGCTCTCATTTAAAGTGTGGTTAAATATTCCAGTTTTGATTAAATTACATTTTTCTAAATGTTTTCTTTTTCCATTTTAAGGCTAATCAGGAAAGAATCTAAACTAGAAATTTCAACATCAAAATGACATGCAACAAATGCAGAACACAATTTTTGGGAGTTGTGTCTGAACAGCAAGTTGGACCAATTAAAGTTTCAAAAAATACAGAACCAGTTAAAAAAAAAGAATTTTTTTAATCTGCTCGATATCCAAACTTGTGTTAAAAAAAGTAATTTTCAATATTAAGCTAATCTAAGAGGCGTCATTGTGGTGATGTTCTGTGACAGATACAGATTTGATACATCTTGATACTCGTATATCTGAGTTCATTCGAACAGGACAAAAACATTCACCTTTTGTTTTGAATTCAAAACTTTAAATAAAAACCTCATTTGGCATTTTCACATGTTAAATATACCTTTAAATATTTACAGACAATGTGGCAGTAAATGTGAAACATAGGAGCAATGAGTTGAATTGGAAGCTGCAGTTCAGTTTTGTCAAGAGCCCCTAAGCAGAATAGTGCCCTGGGCAAAGAGCCACGTGAAAAAACCCAAAGAGTTCACATCCTAAAAAATCTTTCTCCTTTTCTGCAGCATGAAATTAACTCTCATTTACTCTGTTCCGAGCATTATTGTTTCAATATATAATGTAGAATGCAACATTAAATTGTAACTGAATATATTTCATGCAGCCACAGAAGCCTTACTTCACCATCAGCACATACATTAAAGCTATCGTCATAAATATGCATGCTGATACAGATATCACATCTGCAAACAGATCAGTAGGTCTGTGTGCGTGTGTATGTGTGTGTATGTGTGTGTGTGCGTGTGTGTTGCTCAGTAAACATGAGGTGGTGCGGAGTGAGAGAGAGGGGGAGCGAGGGAGCCTGGGAAGGGTGATGTAATGTGTTCTCAGACAATGATGTCATCGGCTGAGACACGCTGAGGATTTAAAGTGACAAAGGCTTTTTTTGTTCGCAGGAGCTCCATGTAATTCTGCGTCGGGTCTCCGCGGAGAGCTGCACCCTGTAGCACATGTGGGACCTGGCAGACGATGAGGCGAGGGGGTGGAGGTAGAAATGTAAAGCTCTGACAGTGTGCACAACGCTTCTTATTCTTCTTCTTCTTTTATTATTATTATTATTATTATTATTATTATTATTATTATTATTATTATTATTATTATTATTATTATTATTATTATTCAGGACATCTGAGATACAAAAGGAGCAATTTTTCACAGTGATAAAAACAGGATTATGTTGCCAACAAAAAACAGCCATCAAATATAATTTCAGTGAGTATTAAACACGTACATTACAAGGAATGGAGGTGTTAGCATTTAAATAGGATGTTTGATTGCACCTGTCTAGTTGCAAAAAAACACAGTTTCACTTCAATAAATAACATTTCTGGTGACAGATTTCAACCAACATCCTCCTTTATATTCTGTAAAATGAAAACATTCAAGTTTATTGATGGTTATACATTATTCTGCTGTTATATTTTTCTCACAACTGGGTCCAGTCCAATCCAGTCGGTCAAAATCTCTAGGGGAAAGTATTCACACCCGCTGAACTTTTTAAGTTGTTCTGCAACTTCAAACTTCAGCCTTAAAGGGATTTTAGATGAAGACCAAAACAAAGTATTGTATGATGTAGAAAATCCCCCCCATAAACATCAAGTTTCGAATCTTACCAAAACTCTTTTGGACTTTGACTAGGTCGTTCTAACATGTTAATATGTTTTGAGTTAAACCAATCTGTTTAATTGGACTTTCTTTTCACCACTCTTCCATTAATTGTTTGAAAAGTCGTCCTGTAAACAGATTCACCTCTCAGCTCTGGATCTTTGCAGGTTTTCCAGAGGTACAAAAGGTTTCTGGGGTCAAATTTTCAGATTATGTTTCTAAAATTATACTTATACCCTCTTTTGAGTTGGTCTATCATATAAAATCCAAATAAAATGCCATGAAGTTGTTGGTTGGAATGGGACGATCTACAAACTCGTCCTCAGGACCGTAACCCTCGGCTTTCCGAAGGACGCGCTCCGGATGATGGAGCGTCTGTTTCCTCCGTCTTCCTCATCCATCTTCTTCTCTTTGCTTCCTCTGAAACTTTTCTTTATTTCCTCACGTCTCTCTTGGTTTGTGTTCAGATCTTCTGACTCTTTCTTCACACAGTGTTTCTCTTCTGTCTTTGTGTGGCCATCCAGTGCCTGAGTAGAATCCGTCTCCTGGACACAAGCTCCCGTTTCTGAAACTTTTACTTCATCTTCCCGCCCTAATTGCTCTGCTAGTTTTATTTCACTTGGATCACATGTTGGATCCACCGAAGTCTTGTCCTGCATTTTTCTCGTTGACTCCAGAGATTTCTTTTTAGCTGTTGCACCTCTTCCATCCAAACTCTCTAAATGAGACGGCATCCCAACGTCACCGGTCCTCGCCGTTTCTTCGATGACCAACACTTCTTCCTCCTCTGGTCTGCAGGACGTTTGATCGTCGCTCTTTATGTCTGAGTCTGAGATGCTGATGTCGCAGGCGATCTTATAGAAGAGCGAGTGGTTCTCCTTCATCTTCTCCAGGCTTTCCGTCACCGTTGCCGACATCTCGTTGAGATCTGGCTGAGAGCACGGCTGGGTGTCGGTTTCCTCGTTCTCCTCGATAGACAGCGGCTCCATCTGCAGCGGTATGAACCCCTGCCACTGGTTCGTCGACAAGAACCATTTTGTTCTCAGGTGGGAAGACTTCAGTTTCTCTTCTTTATCTTCTGCAGTGAGTCCTTCAGGGTTTTCCTGCTCTTCATCGTTGCAGCTTCTGAATCCTTTGCCTTCGTCGTTTTGGTAGACCGTCATGGATGAGATGTGATATGGAGACGGTGAGCGATTGCTTTTATTGTTGGGAACTTCTGCTCTCCCACTGTGCTGTGCTCTGTTCTCAGTCTGGACCCGACTTTTAGATTTAACTTCATTGCAACCCTGAGACGTTGCACCTTGAAGATCTCCTGATCTGCCAAAGTCATCCAGACAGCCACGACTTCCTGAAAGTTGGAAAGAGGGAATAATTTGTTAGTAACTTAGTTGTTTTCTGTTTATTTTTGTTCTGTCTGCTCCAGTACCCGTTGTCGGCCATTTTCCTTCAGCCGAGTCAGAGGGAGCCTGGTGAACTTCCTTCCTCTCTGTCCTGGTGGGACGCTGACTGTCTGTCGTTGAACTTTCTCTGGCTGCGCTGAGAAACGGACGACAAACAATTTGTGGACGTTTGTTTCTGCGTAGGGCGTGTTTGCATATTTTACCCAAAGCAGACCCACCTTCTCATCACTCTTTCTCGGATCCGTTCGACTCGTCGGAGTTTGGCTTCTCGCTGCTCAGAGCTCAGACCAGGATTCAGGTCAAAGTCAGCAGCCGGCGACTCTTCAGCTGCCTGGTTAGAGGGGTTTTATTTAGTTTATTAAGTAAATTAAAGGAAATTTAGGACAGAAATTAGAAGATATTAGAAAATATAATTTGGGCATTTTAGAACCTAAGTGTTTTCAGATGTAAGTGAGATGTAATTTTTCCCCTCATGTTATTTTTTCACAGCAAAAACACAAAATGTCACCAAGTACTTTTGGTGTAGTTTCTAGTGCAAATATCTTAGTACACTTGGAATAAGACAAACTAACTTAAAAGAAACTTTTCAGCAAAATATACAGTCATTGTTTTAAGTAAATAATTCCTTATTATTGATGAAAGAGTTGTAGTTCCAGTGGCAGATTGGAAAATGTCTTATTATAAGTGAAATAATCTGCCAGTGGAACTAGGACTGGGTTGCTAGGTAACGGGCTGGGCTTGGCTGGGGTTGCTAGGTAACGGCCTCAGTGGAACTAGAACTTCGTCACCAATATTAAAGAATTATTTACTTAAAACAAGCCTCTGTATCTTACTACAAAGCTACTTTTAGGTTAGTTTTGTCTTTTTTCATGACAAAATAAGACATGAAATAATGTCCTATTTGTCCAAATTCTAATGTCTTAGAATGGAAATGAAATAAGACATTTTCATTAGAAACTAGACCAAAAATACTTGGTTAGATTTTGTGTTTTTGCAGTGTTCTCATCTCAAAAGGCCTCAGGCGTCAGTCTGCTGACGTCTTATGTTGTTTTCTTTTGTTGTTCTTTGTTGTTGTACTGAAATTAATTTTGTTGGGTTTTTCTGTACCATACAACAAAGGCTGATTCTGATTTCAGTACCTTAACTTGTATAAACTTTTAGATGTAGTGGAGTAAGTTTCTGTCATGAGTATCAATACAGAAGTACTAGAGCTGAGTACTTTATCCACCACTGCAGAGATGAAGCGGATGGCTCCCTCCTCACCTTGACGTCTGCGCTGTCTTGACCTCTCCCTGACCCCGTCAGGTGTTGAGCTTCACTTCTCGGGCTCTCTGATCCTTCGCCTCTGCTCACTTCTAAAAGTGGCTCCATTCTGGAGCCCCTGGAAGCCGGCGGGTGTTTTCTGCTTGCCTTTTTTGCAGTTTGATCCTGGTGCGGCTCGCCGACGGCCTGGTTTGAGTCGGGACTCTCTGTAAGCAGCCGCCTGGCAGGTTTGCTCAGGAGTTTTTTGCTCGGTTCCGTCGGTTTTCGCTGCGTTTCCGGCAGGATTTGTTCGGGCAGCGGAGCGTCGAGCTCAGCTGGAGGATCCTCCACAGAAACTCTTCTGGCCACGAGCGAGGAGGGCAGCACAGCTGTGACAACGCGGGTCACCCTCAAGGGAAACGGGGCCTGGCAAATTAGAGCTGAATCATTAAATTATCACATATATTTATATCTTAATCGGGTTAAAAACAACATATAGTGGGCCTAACCTCCTGTCTTGTGTCTGAACTCTGATTCTGGGGTCCTTCAGGCACCACTGGAGGTTTCCTCTTATTAGCCAATCTCTCCTGGTTCCTCTTCATCCTCTCAATCTGTTCTGCCTCACTCATCTTCATTTTTATCTTCTAGGATGAGAACATAAGCTGTTTAAAATATATAATTGTGATTTAAAACATGTTTTAGTTGAATTATTTCTCTCATTCTGTAGAAAACTGCAAGAAAAGCAGGGTATCTGTATGTGTGTGTGTGTGTGTGTGTTTGTTTCTAATACCTTGTGGGGACCATTTTCCTGACATATACCACGTTGTGGGGACCAAATGCTCCTTGTGGGGGCCGAAGCCTGGTCCCCACAAGGAGAAACGCTGTTTTTGGGTCAGGGGTCAGATTTAGGACTAAGGTGTGAATTGAGTTTTGGTTAGGGTTATGTAATGGTTAGGGTTAGGATGTAGAAATGAATGGAAGTCAATGGAAAGTCCTCGATGAGAACATAAGCTGTTTAAAATATATAATTGTGATTTAAAACATGTTTTAGGTGAATTATTTCTCTCATTCTGTAGAAAACTGCAAGAAAAGCAGGATATCTGTATGTGCGTGTGTGTGTGTGTGTGTGTGGAAAGGGTGGGGTGCAGGGGAACTGAACTGTAACACCATAGTGTTGAAACATGAGCCTCTGGCGCCCCCTCTTGTCTATAGCTCGTATTGCAACATGCCCTAATTGCAGCGAGGATGGGAGAACTGAAGAATTTGAATTTGGCTGTGATTGCAATGGAAAAAAAAAAAAAAACAGCTTTTACTGCTTCTATATTTAGCGTCTTTTGGCCCACTTCACAGATTATCATGGCAGAAATGAAGAAGAATCAAACCTTTGTTGGCTGGCTGGCTGTTTCTGGTGGGATCCACTTTGAACCAGACTGAGATTCTAAATACAAAAGAAAAATAAACGCGAGACACCATGGAAAGTGGGTTTAAGGTCAGAAGAGGAATAAAAATCCTCCCCAAATGGACGCAGTTTAGGATTATGCAATGAAAAATACATCAAAGCTGTTATTAATAGATATTAACACACAGCACACGTCAGAATCAAAGTGTCCTTGTTTCTGTTGTGTGTGTGTGTTGGTGCCAACCGGTTGCATCTCTCTGTGCTTTCATGTTAAGGAGGTCAGGCTGGCTGTTTCCACTTCTGTCGGCGGGATCAGCAGGATGCTCGTAGATTCCCTGAAACATAAAAACACTTTGAGCGCACCAGCGTTTATCTGCTTCCTCTGGTGATAAACGATGATAAAAGTCCCACCTCATACGGTGACTCTGGCCACACATGGCCCAGGTGGCTCTCCTGAAGCTCCAGGGGTAACGGAGGGCGGAGCGGCGGCTCTTGTTCCAGATCCTGCAGACGTTTGTCACACACTGATGAAACACTCACCGGGGAAACGTCCAAATGCTAAAATCCTGATGTTACATAACGACATGGATGTAAGAAAAGCTATTCAAAAGGAACATTTTCTGTCTATGACAGCCAGAGACATGTCAGTGATTCCTTCAAAAGTGAGAGAGAGCAAGACTAACAGGAAGGCTGAGCAGAGTACGACAAGGTTTCGAGTTTGAGTTGTTTTCAGGACAAACGTTCAGGGGCATTTACTCACTAATACTGCAGTTTCAGTAACAATAACCAAACAAACCATGAAGTTCACTAACATAAGATTCTGAAGTCATCTTAAAAAATAATCATCACCTCTTATTCTAATATATAATCTTTACTTTTCTCATTCTTATTTCACAAATAAATTAAAACTAAAACGGTTGTTCTAGTTGTGTGTAATATATATTTTTAAATTTTAAATTAGGCATCACCGAAACATATAAATCTACTAAACTAGTTTTTACAGGTTGAAAAAATCTGAAGATGCTGTTCTCTGGTGTACCACAGGGCTACGTTCTTGGATATCTGTTGTTGTTTTTCCATTTTAATTGCTGCCATTATGGGCTATTTAAATACAACAACAAAAAATAAATATATCTTTATGCAGATGTTCACAGATCTATTTCCTCTTGTAAAAAAGGATTTTGTTAGCCTCTCCATGACAAGCCATGCAATTTACTAACCTCAGATGCGAAACAGCTTAAAAGCTAATCATAGCCTCCCTTTCTAATATAAAAACAATTCTTTAAAATGTTTCTCTGCTCTCTTGTTTTATATTTCCTAAATGAAAGTCAGAGCTGAATGAATTTGATATTAACAAGTCAAAGCTTTAGAAAAACAGAGATGAACCACCAGATTCTGGTCTGTACTGTCCTGCTACTGACTTAAGATGCATTTTATAGTAAGAAAGATGCATCAATAATTTGGGTTTAGTCAGAGAACATCTGTGAACTTAATCAGGTTAACTGAGCAGACCAGTTTTTAAATATCTATTTAAATAGATTGAAAAGAAATAGTGATCAGAGGCAAACAGGAAGAGCAGAGCGTCTTACTGCTGGCAGTCCGGCTGGAAGCCCTTCTGGGGGGGAAGCAGGAGGCCCAGGAGGCAAAAACTGGAACACTGCAGACAGAAAACGTCTCGTTCACGACTCTTTGGGTCTATTTATGCTTTAGTCTGCAACCTTTACCACCCAAAGAGACATTTTTGCCCCCAGTCCAGCTAAAAAAAACTCATTCAGAGCCTCAAGTGTTACATGACCTGTTAATAAAAGACAATTTTTCATTTTTAATATATATATCTACTATAGAACATTTGCAATTTCTAAAGAATCACCATTTAATTTCTACTTTTTGGTTTTATTATAAAGAAAAACAAACAAAAAAAGAGACACCAATGTTAATATTGGCGAAAGAAAGCACATTGTTTTCAACCTAGTGACAAGAAAATTAGAAATAAAAACATTAAAAACATTGTTGGTACTTTTCTGATGTGGAAATTCAATTAAATTATTAAAAGAAAAAGCAGTAAAAAAAAACAGGCAGACTCCGGTTTTAGGTGCGTCATGGTTGCATTCAACAGATGCTGCAACCTGTTGCAGCATCTGTACATTACAAACTCATTTTTATCAGTTCGTCTTCTGATTTGGAAATTTTGAGGTAATTCTCCTTCATTTGTCGATCAGTAGGAAAACTATTGGTATCATATCAGCTCCTCACCTCCATGGGTTCTTGGCTTCAGGTTGTACTTGGTTTGTTCATGTAAACATCTGCAGTTCAGTTGGATTTTGGGTGTCAGTTTAAACCAAATTCTGGTTTCCCACCATTTTCCAAACTTTTTTTCAGAAGTGTCTTTGTGAGCATGTTGCTTTATTATTAAATTGATTATGATTTCAGATTTTGGAATAATTTCTGTCCAGACTGAGTTACCATTGTTACAGGTGAATTTTCTAAACTACAGAGAAGTAATTGTTGGGATGCACAAATTTGAAAATTTGAGCCGATTTTAATATTGACAGTAATACTGCTGCTATGGCAGAAATTACCAATATTTCATTTAATCAAAATTTTATTTGATTATGCGATTAATCGTCAGAATAATCAATAGAATACTTGATTATTAAAATAATCTATAAAAGTACCAACGAACGAAGCCATTTTTGTGCTGCTAATAAGCAGCTCTAAAAAATGCCGCTGCGTTTTAACACAGGAACAGCAGACGTGTGCTTGAGCAGCATATCATTCTTACTATGACGTGTCTGTAGTCCCAGCAGGAAACAGAAATAATCCCGATTGACGTTCAGCCCATCAAGGATGTCCTCCATCATCCACAGCTCCCTCTGAGCCTGAATCTGCTCCTGATCGGACAGGGAGACACCAGGAGACGTTTGGGCAGCAGACTGACAGGAGTTATATTAGAATAACAAGCAGACACAAAGAGTTGTATAAAATTACCTGTGGCATTCCAAAGTTGGAGATGTGTTGAAGGTGTGAGCGGATTACAGACAGCTCACTCTCCATCCTCTCATACTGACTCCACACTCGCTCCATTTCCTTCAGATAGAAATACCATGAAAAGAAAAAAATATACATATTTAAACTGCACAAACATCTGCTAACTTGCTCTTTGTTACACACCAGTGAGATGTCGCACACTCTGGCCCGGATTGTAACCAACTCCTCCTGTAGCAAAGCCTTCTGGGTCAGTGCCTCCTCCAGGGCCCGGGGCCCCTGGGTCCTCCACTCCTCCACTTGGAGCCTGGACACTTCCAGCGCACACTGGACGCTATCCTGCAACAGAAACATCTCTGTCACCTTATTTCCCAAATTAACTAAAACCTGAACCGTTTTTCCTTCGTTCTGAATCACGATAACAAATTCTGCTGGACGATAAATCTTTCCAGAAGTTATTCCAATAAACGATAATATTGTTGTTTTGAGACCATTTTAAGTAAGACAATGGTAATGTTAAAATAATATTGCAATAATTATTTATTGCAAAAGTTTA